>NC_135097.1:395000-410000 GCF_051107435.1 Chaetodon auriga | reverse complement strand
ATTTGGCAACAGACATGTCGCCACGGAGACGGCTAGCTCATCTCACATCCACGTCGGCGAAACGCTAGCAGCATCACATCATCACAAGATGAGCAGATGAGGGTTCGCGTTGTGGCGACGCTAATCCAGCTCAGAGCAGCAGCGAGAAACCAACTAAAAAAGATGGTTTGTTTTCCCATCAGCTGAACTCTGTCCTGATGGAGGTTTTATCAGGTTTTACTGGCCGAGAAACTGACTGTCACAAAACAGAACATTGTTTACATCAGGTTTCTTCATTTTCTAAAATTGTGTAAAAAAAAAAAAAGTGCAGTTAAAAAAGTGCAGTTAAGTCTTGGCTAGGCCACGCCCCCATTGCTGACATAATAATAGAGTGCGGCTAAAGCTAACAGGCTCGAGGTCATGATATCATGCTAACAGGTAGAGGATAAAGCTAATAGGTCCTTGGTATTAGCATTAAGCTAAAATACTGAGAATACAAACAATGACACACCTGCGGAGCCGAGTTACTGTTGCTGAGCTGTGATTGAACGATTGTTCGGGGGAGCTCAGTATCAGCCAATCAAACTGCACATCATTATCTGACAAGCTTTGTTTACTTTAGCTGTAAATTCTGTATAATAAAAATAATTAACAGAATTATTTGTAATCATCTTGGTGTCATCTGTCTTGTGCTGATGTGGTTTCGCTGTCAGGAGTAAACGTCCTTTGACGACCTGATATAAAATGGTGCGTTAGTGTTCGGATCACATGACCAGTTTTCTGGATCCTTTTCCTTTGCTGACCGTCATCGTCTGTGAATGCTGACGTTTCTTTTGTGGTCATTCGTGGAAGTTGTTTATCGTTACAGGATTCAGCACCTGAACATAAAATCACTGAAAGGCAAAAGAAAACAATGAAAAGGTGAACTGATGACTGTTACTGCGGTGGAACGGTGGAAACACTGTGGCCTCACAGCAGGAAGGTCCCGGTCCGATTCTCGCTGCGGGCGCCGGGGGCGTGTCCTCCACCACGCCTTCAGTGCCTGCTGCTCGAGGAAAAAAGGGCCTTTCTGTGTGGAGTTTGCATGTTCTCCCCGTGTTCACCTGGGGATCCTCCATAAAAACACCCCACCAAAAACATGCAAGAAGATCACCACCTGACCAATGGTGACAAAAGGAACTGGGGGTCCCCGGGCGCCGGTCTGGGCTCCTGGTCTGCCACGGAGGAAGGATGACCAGGATGGGTTAAAGGCGGAGGACAAATTTCACCAGTGCATGGCGCGTGTGTGTGTGTGTGTGTGTGTGTTGTGTTGTGTCGCAGTCCCTCCTCGTTGTGAAATGTGTTTTGTTTACTGTCAGCTGGGTGTGTGTGTTTTGCGTTGTGTGAGTGTTGTGTGTGTGTGTGTGGGTGTGTGTGTGTGTGTGTGTGTGTGTGTGTGTGTGTGTGTGTGTTGTTGCTGGTTCACCACAGCTCCATCAGCTCAAGCAGGGCCAGTCGTCTTTTAAAGTACTTAGAAGTACACATGAAGTACTCTCTGCTCATCTGCAAACCTTCATCAAAGCTTTATGAACCAATAAATCCTCGTAAATGGAACAGTCCAGGTGACACCTGCTTTCAGGTCACTGACGGCTTTAAAAGGTTCATTTCTCAAGTTAAAGGTGTGACGGCGAAAGACTGAACGCAGTAATACTTCATGAAGTGCAGTATATCACCAACAGAGCAGTATATGTGCTTTAAGTCCACTTTGCTGATCATACTTTCATTGAAGTATCAGAGCTGGAGTATTTTTACACGGTGGTATGATGCACACACACACACGCGCACACACACACGCGCACACACACACACACACACACACACACACACACATAAATCAGGTTGTTTTTGTTGATGGGCGGTGGTCAGTAGGAGGGGGGCGGGGACAGAGGGAGAGATGATGACAGGTCACTTCCTGCTGAGGAGACAATAAAAGAGACAAATCAGAGCGAGACTCCAAACCTGCAGGACCCTCAGACCTGGACCACTCCAGACCATCAGGACTGACCCAGACCATCAGGACCACTATAGACCAGGATGTGGATGTTTGTGATGATGGTCTGTTTGCTGGACCAGAACCAGGCTTCGCCTGTAAGAATTCTGTTAATTGATCTCCTGCTTCAGTTTATTGATTCGAGATGTGAGTGATCATTAACACTGTGTGTGTGTGTGTGTGTGTGTGTGTGTGTGTGTGTGTGTGTGTGTGTTCTGCAGTTACCATGGGAACACAGGAGCCTTCAGCTCATCCTTCAGCAACAACTGGACCAGACATCAGTGAGTACTCCACATACAGTATGTGTACTGTTACTTGGTCACTGTATACAAAAACATGTGAACAGTACTTTAATACCACACTGTACAAATACTGAAGTACAAGTGAAAGTCCTGCATTTAAAAATACCCACTGAACTAAAAATACTGAAGTATTTTCAGGAAAATGTACCTCAAGTTTCAAAAGTGAAACGTGTGAAACAGACAACTGTCTGTCTGTCTGTCTGTCTGTCTGTCTGTCTGACTGACTGTCTGTCTGCCTCACACACACACACACACACACACACACACACTCTGTGACATCATCACCTGAACAAACCCTCTTTGTGTGTGCAGCCTTCACCCACTCCTGATGTCGGCCAACAGAGAACATCTTCATCCTCTTCTTCTTCATCATCAGTTTCTTCTGAGTCAAGCCAGAGTTCAGAGGTCAGAGGTCACCGGATTTATGATCCAAACACTCTGCTCTCACCCGACTGTGACTCCTCACTCTGACTGTACACTGGATTATCTTTAATTTGGTAAAATATGAATGGAGTCTGGTCCTGTGCACACACAGCTCTCCTCAGCTGTGATGACGACAGTCACTGCTGATCACGTGCAGAACTTCCATTGACTTTTCTCTCACTTTTACTTCGACACACCGGCTCTCCTTTCCTCACTTTAAACTTTCAGTTACAGTCACATGACCGCGTGTGTGTGTATGTGTGTGTGTGTGTGTGTGTGTGTGTGTGTGTGTGTGTGTGTGCTTGCAGAGCTTCGAGCTCCTCCAGGCTCCCAGTAACAGCAACGACAGCCTGTGGCTCAGTGAACTGGTTTTACTGGGACAGAGAGCCAGTGAGCGCGCTGGAGACAGAGAGACGGGAGATGACAGCGTGGGGAGCACAGAGCGACACCGGGTGAGGTCACACCTGACATATGACATGTGACACGTGACGTCTGACACGACACGTGACCCGACATCTGACACGTTATGCCTGACATGTGACACGTGGTGTGAATCTGGTGTTTGCTAACTTCTGCACCGTGACAACTCGTTACCGCCGGTTACTGAGCGCTCAGCCGCTGACGATGTCGTCTCTTCTTTCCTCGTGGTTAAAACTATAACAGTCGCCTCCATGAACACGAGACAAACAGGTATGTTCCAAAGTCACGTGTGCAGTTCGGACCCTGTAACAGACTGAAGAAGAGGAAGGTTCCGCCTGTGAGAGCGTCAGCTGACACACGTGTGACAGTGATGAAGTAACTGATTACTTTCAAATGACAGTAATTAGTTACTCGTCCAGCCTGACTTAAAGTGTGACAGGAAGTGTGATCTCAGCTCTGAACGTTTACATTCGTCATGTGACCCATCACCTGCACATTGACATCATCATGAAAACGATCAATATTTGACTTTTTCATTGATCGGATTATCTGCAATTATTTTCTTGACGCTTTCAAAGACTAAAATCAAGGCGAACACGTCATGTGACCCCTGCTTGTGTTGTTTGGCCCCGCCTCCTCCCCCAGGCTCTGTTGCTGACCTTTCACCGCCTCCTGAGTCCACCTCGGCTCGGGGGTCGAGGACCCGGTCTCGCCGCAGGTGTGGGCGGAGCCACTGCAGAGGGCGGGGTCAAAGGTGTGGTGGGCGTGGTGGAGGAGGGCGGGAATAAAAGAGAAGACATGGACCCGGTCTTTCCTCGACCGGCGGACAGGCTGACCTTTGATGTGCCAGACCACGCCCACCACCACGATTACCACGGAAACGAGGCGGGGCTTGAGCTGGGGCTGTGACGAATCCAGAGATGGCTCAGATCAGCCGGAAACATCCGGAAGCTTAAATTCAGTGTTTGATCAGCTTCATGTTCTCTTCATCCATCGATTTATTAAAGAGCACCTGTTTAAAATACGGCAGTTCAGCATGTTCCTGTCAATCAAATGTTGGCTTCATAACCACTCTGAGCCAATCAGGGCCCAGAATGAAACTGACAGCATGACATCGGAGACGAGTCGTGTTCACATGTTCAATCTGGATTTTAGAGAGTTTTAACTGATAACCGAACGACTCCGATGCTGCAGACTTATATTATTGATTAACTTCAAAGGCAGTGATGACATCAGCACTAAAACCGTCGGTTATTCTGAGCGTGCCGCCTCATTGGCTGAACAGCAACAACAGGAAGTCATGATTTTAAGAGCTGATGGTCACCTGTAGTTTGTTCTGTCATTCAACGATCGATCGACTGCGACATCAAATAATCAGTCATGTCTCATGAAGTACTTTATAGAGTATATCTTGGTATGAAGTACTTTATAGAGTATTTCTTGGTATGAAGCACTCATCGTACAAAGTATTTTTAAAAGTATTTCTTGGCATGAAGTATTTGAACTGGTCTGGTTTTAACGTTCGTTTCCTGAAGATGTTTCTGAATCTGCATCATCACATCGTTTCTCTTTATTTTCACAAAAAAACAAAAAAGCAATGACCTACACAGACGTGTCACTTCCTGTCAGTGTCCAATCACAGCCCTGGACCACAGGTCACGTGGACTGAGGGTAATCACCCACAATCCTTTGCTGTGTCTTGATGAGCCAGCATTCACTCTGCTGTCCAATCAGTTTGATGTCATCAGTCATAAAGATCGCTCAACTGTTAAGCCAATCAGCTGTGAGCTCAGTCAAACATAAGGACCAATCGGCTCACTCGTCTCTCCATCTGTCAATACGGTCCGGCCTGTTGCCATGGAAACAGGAGAAGGATGAGCTGCACTTCCTGCGATGCCTCCGAGAGACACCTCACATCCTGTCCTGGTGACCTCACTTCCTCTGGGCGAGGCCTTTGTGGAACAGATAGATTTGCCGCTGGTTACCTGAAACACACACACACACACGCACAGAGTGAACAGGTGAGGCTATCAGCATGTTTACCTGTTCAGCGTACCTGGATGCACCAATCAAATTAGAGTTTGTGTGTGTGTGTGTGTGTGTGTGTGTGTGTACCCGTCTGTCTGAGGAGTCGGTATGAGGTGAAGCCAACACTGTCAGTCAGGTAGCAGGTGAACTGTTCAGGTCTCAGTCTGAGAGTCCTGAAGTGACGACATGTCGACTCCTAACGGACAGGAAACAACGTGAGACTGTGTGTGTGTGTGTGTGTGTGTGTGTGTGTGTGTGTGTGTGTTACCGAGGCCCTCTTGCTGTGACTGTAGCTGCTCCATGGTTGCGGCTCCAGAATGAATAATCCGCCCGGCGACAGGCTCTGATAGGCTCGTCTGAACAGTCTGACCACGCCTCCGTCACCTGACTGCAGCTGCACCCACTTTGTTACGCCCAAGCACATGATGACATCATACTGGCCCCTCCCAGGCCACGCCTCCTGCTCTGACACGTAGTCACCCTGTGGGAGGGGTCAAAGCAATGACATCAGCTGGCTGATGATGTCACAGGTCAGAGGCTTGAATGATAATGTGCGAGTTAGCCCCTGTTTCCACCGGGCGTAACACTCTCAGTAACACTCACCTGTATGAAGGTGATGTTGTTGGGGAACCTGGAGGATGACGATGATGATGATGATGATGATGGTGGTGGGAGGAAGAAAGGAGGAGCAGCTAGGGGACCTCGACTCACCCTGAACGACAGGGGGAAGGAGAGGAGAGCCCGAGCCTCCTGGAGCTCCTCCATCACTTGCTCCTCCTCCCCCTCTCCTCCCCCTCCTTCCCCTCCTTCCCTCTTCGGTGGAGGAGGGGGAGGCATTCCTCCCCTCGTCCTCGTCCTCTCTGCCACCACCAGGTCATGTGACAGGAAATGCCTGATGTTCTGCTTGGCGGCGTGGACCAATCGCTCGTCTAACTCCACCCCCAGGACATGGGCGGGGTCGAACCTCCGGGCGACAGCCAGCGTCAAGTGACCGGCGCCGCAGCCCACGTCCAGCACCCTTTTGTCTCTGAACCAATCGGCTTCCAGGAGGCGGAGACGCATGTCCTCGTCTGCCCCGACCCGGCCCTCCCACCCATCACCATAGAAGCCGTGGTAGCCATAGTAACAGCTGTGGTTGCCGTACTGGTAGCGGTGTCTGTCCTTCTTCTTCCTCTGTGGTGGCTGAGCGGAGCCGGGCTGCAGTCCTCCACACCTGCAGGGGGCAGCACAGAGAGCATGTGACCAGGCAGCCAATCAGTTCACAGTGTTGTAAATTCACTTCAGGTGGCACTAACCTGTTAGCTTTAGCCCCTCCCACCAAAGGTGTCTGGAATTTGGTTGGCTGAGCCGTGGTCGTATCTGCCGACCTTGTCGAGGTGGTGCGGCGCCGTTTCCGTTGGCGACCGTCGCGCTGGTTACTGGGTTTGTGGGTGTGGCCCGGTGGTGGGTGGGTGTGTCTCCTGGGGAGGATGGGGGGCGGGGCTATGTCATCTCGACAGGTGATGGCCGTGTTGAGTTCACAGGGGAGAGGAGACGCTGAGACACTGCCCTCTGTGGATAACAGAGGAACTGCAAAACAACATTACAGTAAGCTATTAGCAACTGATAGCATGCTAACTGCTACAATACCAATACCCTCTGTTACCATGGAGTTAGCTGTGCGCTACAACTGAGCCCTACTTTTCTAGCTTACATTAACAGTAGGCTGAATTAGCTGTTAGCAGCTCCTGTTAGCTGCTCCTGTTTGCTGCTCCTGTTAGCAGTGAACTCATGGAGGTTCAGACTGGATCACAGTGACACTGACTCTCCGTCCTGCAGAGTCTTCTCTGGTTTCTCAGAAGATTTCTGGGGGTTTATTCTGATTGGACATCAGAGATAATGATCTCCTCAGGAAGTGATGTCACACTGAATGACATCATCATGTGTTTCATATCTGTGTTCATATCTGACTGATTCTGAGGAGGAGGAGGAGGAGCAGGAGGCAGTGCTCACTGTCTTAAAGTGTCTTAATCTCCTCAGTGGGCTGTGTATCACTGTGTACACCTGCGTACACCTGTCCCATTCATCTAACCTGTCTCCCCCTGCATCCCCCCTTAACCCCTGAAAAGACTTCCTGAGTCACTTATCAGGCGCTGTAGTTCCCTCAGCCTCCACCAGGTGTCTGTAAGTCTCACCTGTCGGTCCAACCGTGGAGGGAAACAGTCGAGCAGGTATCGCCTCCCTCTCTCCTCCCCCTACATGGTGTCTGTTTCTGTGTCTCCTCCTGGACTTCAAGGGGGACAGCAGGACTCCTCCATCGGCCTCCCCGTCCCCGCCCCCTCCCTTCAGATTCAGGGGGTCTGTGATGTCACGGGGAACCAGGATCTCTACAGGGTCTCCGCCCCGCGATGGCAGGGGCGAGGACTTTGGTGTCTCCTGATTGGTGGCTCTGAGGAGGAAGGAGGAGTGGATGAAGACTGAAGGAACGTTTCACGGTGAAGATCTGCAGCAGTGAGTCTGAGCTGAACTCTGAGCTTTGGGTTGTTGGCTGGTCCAACAGTGATATCTGATCAATAAGCTAAACTGATCAACTTCATAAACGACCTTCATCATTTGGATCACGTAGGTTGTTTTTTTTTTTTTTTAACTCTTTTTGATCTGAAAGAGTCAGTTTAACCTCCCACGATGTCATCTTTAACTGACCAATTACAAACTCTGGATCATCTGCTGGGAGCTGTTACTGGGCTGTTACTGGGCTGTTAAGGAGTGGTTACTGGGTGCTCCTGGTGTGTCCACTAGAGTCAGAAGTACAAGCTAACAGCGTCATTTCAGTCTCCTTCCGTGTCCTGATCAATACTCTTTCTTTCAATGTGTCTCTGAAACAGATTTTAACACAAAATAATAATAAATTCATTCTTTTCATGTAAACTAATCAGCTAAACTCTGTGCGTCTCACTTGTTGACGTCTTCATCCAATAGCGAATTGAGGTTCAGTGGGTCAAAGATGTTCCCGCCCAACAGGAAGTGACTTGGCAGCACGGGCTCTGATTGGCTGTCGCTATTGGCTCGACGACGACGCTTCGCCAGTCCCTTGAAGCCGACGCCCATGGAGTATCGCCTCTTTGTCATTCGCTGGGTAAGGGGAGCGGAGGTGGCGAGGGGGGGCTGAATGTTGCCGGCTGGCTGGAGGCCATTTTTAGGGCGGAGGGGGCAGGTCTTAGCCAGCTGCGGCTGCTCTGATAGGCTCACAATGGAGGGGAAGGCAGGGCTGACCTTACGAGGGAGGACAGTCTCTTTGTCCAATGACATCCTGATCATCTTCCACCTGCAGGCAGATCAGCCAATCACAGCGATCTGCAGAGAGAGGGGAGAGGCTTAGTTTGACTGACAGGAGGCAGGGCCAATCAGATTCACTGGCTCATCACAATACAGTCATGTTTCTAATACTATTGTCTAAAACCAATGAGTCATTGAAGGCACTGATCGATCATCCCGCCGTCTGCTGTCAGGTATAATGATGGTCACGATACAAACCTGGAAATGATACTTGTACTTAACTGAAGTACTTCAATTTTCGGACACTTAACACTTGTTCATGACTACGTTTCCTACATTTGTTTGGCAGCTTTCGTTACAAGTTACTCTGCATGTTCAGAGTAACAATAACCAATAAATGACGGTGTAATATTATAGATCAAGATTAAACTATTGATGACATTCACAAACTACACAGCAGGTGAGTGAATAAAGAAATTTAAATCTAGTCCATCTTCACCAGCTGAACACATTGAAAAACAGAGCCGCGACAATAAGTCGACTAATCGATTAGCCGATCAACAGAAATAATCTTCAACTACTCTGATAATTGATTAACTGGAGTCATGTTTCATATAAAAGATGCAGTTTTCTAGAATATTGAACTGAATATCTTTGGACTGACAAAATAAGACATTTAGAGACACCAACATGGACTTTGAGAAACTGGGACGGACACTTTATGGACCAGCTGGTTAATCTAGAAAATAATCAACAGATTAACTCTAATCCTGATGAAAATAAGCACTGGCTGCAGCCCTCATCAATAACTAATAAACTAATAACTACTATCCAATAATATATTATTGTGAAATGGGCCGTTCTGCATCATGAAGTACATTTGGATTATGATACTTTAATCCTTTAACTTAAAACATTTTAAAGCAGGACTTTTAGCCGTAAATAGTGAAGTACTTCTACACTGTGGTATTTCTATGAGTACTTCGTCCACCTGATGATGAGTAATCAACCAATAATCAATCATTCTTACTCACTGTGTCCTGCAGAGACCAACAGTCCACTTGTTGTCCACAGCCCTCCACCTGTGTGCGTGCTGCTGTCAGTATGAGGCACCGATAATGGACCTCTTGATACTTCCACTCTCTCTAACCCCGCCCCTGGCGCTCACTCTACCAATCACGGAGCGTCGTCATGAATAATTCAAACTAACCCAGAAACAAACTGATAAACAGTTAGCTTCCCAACTAGCCATGTCCTGCTAACATGCAGGTAGTAGCTAACGTGGAGCTAACACACACCCCCTAAAGAAAAACAACTACCAAAACATCCCCAAAAACCCGCTCTGTGCGTGACAACGAACTCCCGCCGACCTCTGCGTGCGCGTGAGTGCGAGTGTCAGTGTGTGTGTGCGGGCAGATGAATCATGACTTCAACTAGAAGTATAGCTTTTAGCCGAGAATACCTACTAGCAACAGACGTCTTCTCGCCCTGCTACAACTCTAAACCCACGGCTTTATACGCCAACCGCGGGGCCATGTGAGCGATGACAGAGCCCGCCAATAGCGTACCGAGTCGAGGTCCTCCTCTTTCGCGTTATGACCACTCAGACGGGCACTAAAACTAAGCGGCGTTCTGATTGGTTTCAGCCCGAGGAGGCGGGAGAGTTCTCGAGGAGAGAGGCGTCCGTATTGATGCCTGACTGAAAACACAACCAGGATTGAAAATAAAGGGTTAAAACAACGATTTCTGGGGAAATGTTTAGCAGCTACGATTCCAAATACAGACGCGGAGTCAAATGCTGTTGTAACCACAGTCGTTTGATTTTTTTTTTTGTGTCTTTTAAACCCACGAGACCATGAACTCAGCCCTGCACTTACTTTTAGACATTTGCCCTGAGTAGCGCTTTGCAGGTAAGACTAACTCCCTGGCCGCTGTTCGTGACCTCAAACACGCTCCACTAACCACGTACCTTATTACTTTACGTGTATTGATGTTAAAGTTAAAAACAACAACTAGGTCCGTTTTAAGTCCACCAGTAGTTACAAACTTTAAGTGAGATTCAGCCTGACAGGTCCAGCTGAGGGCTTAAACACCCAGGTCATAATCCGCAGACCGTAAGTAGGTTATTGATCCTCCTCGGACTGAACCGTTATTACTGACCTGTGTGGGTTAACGGTGGGTTGTAAATGAACCTTTTACCACAACTGGCGGTTTCAGTTTACTGACTTGTCATTTTTACAAATAAAAGTTTACACGTTTCTCAGTTAACCCTTCAGCCCCTGCAAGGACTACAAACAGCTCATGGGACATGTATTTCAGTCATGTATTAAAAAACTAGGAAACGCAAAAGCAAGGCAAGATTTTACAGTTTTGCGGTTTTCTTCCACAGAAAGTAGACAGTTTCATAAAAAGATTCTGTATTCACGTTGATAACACTAAACACGAGGCTAGCTTAATTTAGCATAAAGACTGAAACTGGCCTGGCTCAGTCCGCTGACCAGCAGCTAAAGCTAAAGCTCACTGATTACAGTTTTTGCCCATTGCTTGAACACGTTTTGCAAAACTTGGCTCACTGTGTCAAAAGTCTACACACAAGCAAATAAGACACACCACAGGGAAATAAACCATTCGCATCTATTTCAAATTGAAACTCTGCTATCAAAACCTAACAATCCTTTGTCAAAATGTCATTCTGATGACAAAATGATACCCACTTGCATCATATGAATACACTCTCAGATCAGCAGCAACACACTAGTCTACTTTATATAAAACACAGCAGTCTTTCGTTTTCACTTTTTTTATTCACTTCCACAGAAGGCACTTTTTCACAACAACCAAAAACTGAAATACTCAATACAAAATCATTACTTTACAGTAGTGTTGCTGTAGCTGGTGGAGACAGATTGCATTGTTTGCTCTGACCATGTTCACTATAGCAAGTTCCTGCTGTTGGGTGAACAGGCGTTGGTGTCCACCGCCAGCAGGTCTTCTAGCCATTCTGCAGAAAAATGCAACCACAAATTGTTATTGTTTGCTTCTTTTTTACAGTACTGTACATACTGTACTTTATTGTATTTACCATACACAGTACTGAAACATCTCAACACTCATGGTATGTTTCATGAAACTACCACTTTTGTTCGAAAAAAGGAGCATTAGCCACCTTGCAATACAGTACATGTGATACGGTAACGTGATCTGGTACAGTACTGTAATTACTCTAGATACAGTCTAAGTAGAGTAGAGAGCTGAAGACATACCTGTTTTCTAGTCGGAATGTCCTTATTATGGATGAAACCGTGAAACGGCTTAGATTAGGTTGTACTCTCTGCCCAGCTTCCCTCATAGTCAGGCCATGGTCTATGACATGGTCCACCAAAGTTGCTCTTATGTCATCAGAAATAACAGTCCTTGCATGGCCTCTTCGACCACGTCCTCCTCTCTCTCTCTGTCTTCCTCTTCCTCTGCCTCTAGCTCTCCCTGCCTCCATGCTTGCAAAGTTCTTAAAATGGTTGAACTGAGTCCTTTTTGTAGCTGGCTGATTGGTGTTCAATTTTGTAAGTAAGTATTTTCAGGTGTGTGTCTAAGTATTTTCAATTAAACAATGTGTGTTATATTTTGAATAGATGTGTTTTCCCAATGGTGCCCTGAGATTTCATTTTTGAACTAAGTGTCTTATGTATGAAATAGTGTGTAAACTGTGTGTAAAACTGTAACACGTAAAATCAGGTTTGTTTCATGTGTACTAACTCTGAAGTGTAACAACAACACTTTTTCCATTTTCTTCCTCTTAGTGTTGTTGGACAGACAGGAGCTGAGGCCCGTTGGTTCCTGAATGATTCCTGATGACGGCGGTCAGGAGACGAGCAGACTGATGGGGTTCACGCTTCCTGTCAGTGTATCTGAGCAGGTCCTAATTACAGTTTTTACCCATTGCTTGAATACTATAGACACATGCTTAAACCAAAGTAACATAACTTGAAGTTGTTGTCACTATACCTTAAACAAAGTGTGACCATACCTTAAACAAAAGTGCTGCTTTGCACTTTAGTTGCAATTCTGTAACACACTTGCTCCTTTTTGCAACACACTTGCTCCTGCACACTACACACTATTTCATACATAAGACACTTAGTTCAAAAATGAAATCTCAGGGCACCATTGGGAAAACACATCTATTCAAAATATAACACACATTGTTTAATTGAAAATACTTAGACACACACCTGAAAATACTTACTTACAAAATTGAACACCAATCAGCCAGCTACAAAAAGGACTCAGTTTGCAAGCATGGAGGCAGGGAGAGCTAGAGGCAGAGGAAGAGGAAGACAGAGAGAGAGAGGAGGACGTGGTCGAAGAGGCCATGCAAGGACTGTTATTTCTGATGACATAAGAGCAACTTTGGTGGACCATGTCATAGACCATGGCCTGACTATGAGGGAAGCTGGGCAGAGAGTACAACCTAATCTAAGCCGTTTCACGGTTTCATCCATAATAAGGACATTCCGACTAGAAAACAGGTATGTCTTCAGCTCTCTACTCTACTTAGACTGTATCTAGAGTAATTACAGCACTGTACCAGATCACGTTACCGTATCACATGTACTGTATTGCAAGGTGGCTAATGCTCCTTTTTTCGAACAAAAGTGGTAGTTTCATGAAACATACCATGAGTGTTGAGATGTTTCAGTACTGTGTATGGTAAATACAATAAAGTACAGTATGTACAGTACTGTAAAAAAGAAGCAAACAATAACAATTTGTGGTTGCATTTTTCTGCAGAATGGCTAGAAGACCTGCTGGCGGTGGACGCCAACGCCTGTTCACCCAACAGCAGGAACTTGCTATAGTGAACATGGTCAGAGCAAACAATGCAATCCGTCTCCACCAGCTACAGCAACAAATACTTGCAGATAGGCAAGTATTCGACAACATAAATCGAGTAAGCATTACCACCATCAGACGCATCCTGGTAAAGCACAACATGACCATGAAGCAGTTGTACAGGGTCCCATTTGAGAGGAACAGTGTCAGGGTCAAAGAACTTCGACATGAATATGTACAGGTAAGTGTTACAGTCCTTTACAGTTACAATACAGAATGGGTGCAGTCCAGTAAATATGTACTAATGGATCAGTACCACATTCAGAAAGCTGCAGGGGTACCTGTGTGGTGGGATGGGGCGGTTCTTTATGTGTAGTTGTGAGCTTTGAGTAAAGCCATCCACAATATGTATTTTTTGTTACAGAGAATCTTGGACATGGATGGAGCTGCCCAGCCTCATGAATGTATTTACATTGACGAGGCTGGATTCGACCTCAGCAAAAACAGACGACGGGGACGAAATATAATTGGCCAAAGGGCAATTGTGCATGTCCCGGGGCAGCGTGGGGGAAATATCACATTGTGTGCCACCATAAGTCTTCAAGGGCTACTGCACCATCATGCCAAACTAGGTCCCTATAATGCACAACACATAATCGCATTTCTAGATGCACTTCATGATGCAGTTGTACAGGATAGACCAGAGCAGCCCAGGTTTGTTGTTGTCTGGGATAATGTTAGTTTCCATCGGGCTGCTCTGGTCCAGAACTGGTTCACCAACCACGATCAATTTGAAGTTGTGTACTTGCCCCCTTACTCACCATTTCTAAATCCTATAGAGGGATTTTTTTCTGCTTGGAGATGGCGTGTATATGACCACCAACCACATGCCCGTATGCCTCATCTGCAGGCAATGGAACGGGCCTGCAGAGACATTGAGGTAAGGTCAATCCAGGGATGGATTCGGCACACAAGGGGATATTTTCCCCGATGCTTAGCTAGAGAAGACATTGTTTGTGATGTTGATGAGATCCTGTGGCCAGACCCCAACAGACGGCAGGATCCATAAGCCCACTTGCACACAGTTGTGTTTTTCTGTGTTTACAGTAGTGTAGTTTGTTTTATTTTTGTTTTACTTTTGCTTTAACTGAATTGACTCCACTGGAAAAGACACTACTGTAAAGTAATGATTTTGTATTGAGTATTTCAGTTTTTGGTTGTTGTGAAAAAGTGCCTTCTGTGGAAGTGAATAAAAAAAGTGAAAACGAAAGACTGCTGTGTTTTATATAAAGTAGACTAGTGTGTTGCTGCTGATCTGAGAGTGTATTCATATGATGCAAGTGGGTATCATTTTGTCATCAGAATGACATTTTGACAAAGGATTGTTAGGTTTTGATAGCAGAGTTTCAATTTGACATAGATGTGAATGGTTTATTTCCCTGTGGTGTGTCTTATTTGCTTGTGTGTAGAGTTTTGACACAGTGAGCCAAGTTTTGCAAAACGTGTTCAAGCAATGGGCAAAAACTGTAAAGGTGTGAGCCTAGTTTTTGATCTTTTAATTTATATCTTCTTTATTTTTTACTTTTCTTTCATGTTTTTTCTGCCCTTCATTTTTATTTCCCCATGAGCAGATTCCACAGAGGATAAGTATCTGGGTTTAGGTCTGAGACATTAATGTCTAAACACACACACACACACACACACACACACACACACACACACACACACACACAC
>NC_135097.1:262500-392500 GCF_051107435.1 Chaetodon auriga | reverse complement strand
AGTGTGTGTGTGTGTGTGTATGTGTTTGGTGTGTGTGTGTTCAGTGTGTGTGTGTGTATGTGTTCAGTATGTGTTTGGTGTGTGTTATGTCTCCTTCACCTTCGTTGCTCCTCTTCATCTTCGTCCTGTCATCAGTCGTATTTGTCTCATGTTGTCTGTGTTTGTGAGTGTGAGGTCACCCTGTGACCTTTGACCTCTGACTGAAGGAACCGTAGACATAATATACGTAGACGCCTCATTACGTGCTGGAGCGTCATCCAGCGTCGCCGCCATATTGGTTGGGTCTCCTCACTCCAGGCTCGCACCAGAGCCAACAGAAGTCAACGTACAGAGAGCAGATATATGTATATGTGTGTGTGTGTGTGTGTGTGTGTGTGTGTGTGAGTGTGTGTGTGTGCGCGTGCGTGTGTGTGTGTGTGTGTGTGTGTGTGTGTGTGTGTGTGTGTGACAGCAGCAGTGCACTGTGGGCCGACACACATGATGAGTTGGTCAAAAAGAAAAAAACCTTCCTGGTTTCGACAGTTTGTTTTGGTGAAGTTTTATTCCAACAAAACAGAGTAAAAAACTTAAAGTTTAATACGCATGTCAACAGGTGTGTGTGTGTGTGTGTGTGTGTGTGTGTGTGTGTGTGTGTGAGAGAGAGAGAAATGAACAATCAAACTGTTATTAAAATAAAATGAATTCATTTATACATTTATTAATATGCGTACCACGTGTCTGTATTGTGCTCTTTAAAAAAGTATTTCAGCATGAAATCTCGTATTTTTAACGTGTGACAGCGTCCTGTTTCATAACTACATCTCATTGGTTTGTAACAAACCAAACTGTGTGAAAACCGGGTAAAAATTCGGGGAGTTTTGATTGTTGTAGTTGTGCAAACACCTTCCTCCGTAGAAATAAAGGCACCGGGGGCGCATGGGAGACCCATCCAAGATGGCGGCCGCGCTGTACGTTAGCTCCAATAGGTCAGTCTGTGAGGCGTCTACGTATGTTATTGTCTATGGACGGAACTGCTGTGAAACAGGAAGAAGAAGCACCGTTTTCTTCTTCTGCTGTTTTCAGTCCAGAGAGCTGTTTGTTTATCAGAAGCATCACAGGACTGTACTCAGCTCATAGTACTACAGTATCACATCGACTTTGATTTGCATAACGTTCATCGTGTGAGCAAACAGGGTCAAAGGTCAGTCGTACCCACCTTTAAACTGGTGACATTTTAGTTTATTTTATGGCGTTTTGGCTTTTATTTTGACAGCAACAGGAAACGTGGGGAAAGACAAAGAACACAGGTCCTCCAGTTCAGAGTCGAACCTGAGCATTGACCATGAGGCCACTGGGAGCGTTCCAGTACAGCCACAGATCCTCCACCAGCGCACTGACTCTTCTTCTTCAGTGGTATCTTTATTCAGTCGTTCCTCTGTGCGTCCCCCGTCCATTGGTACAAGAAATACTTTAACTTGAGTAAAAGTACCATTACTACAATGTTAGAGCTGCTGCAGGTGGAACTACTTTCAAATACTTCGTATACAGTTAGCTAGTCTAGGCCGGCGGGGCCCGACCCCCCAGGCTGTCAGCAGACCAGTCTGGGGGGTCGTCAGCTGATCGACGGGAAAGAAGTTCAGATACACAAACCTGTTTTCAGCCTCTGGACTTCAAGACTTCAGTTTGGAGTGAACCAACCGGAGAGTTCTTGAAATGAAACCGCGACCTAACCACAAGTACTACTACCTCAACATGATCCTGAAGTACACTTACAGTAAAAGTACTTGTTACCTTCCACCGGTGAGACCAGCTGACTGATATCAGCTTTGTGTCCGAACACAGAGGTCCTCTCTGAGGACTGTGGGGTCCAGAACAGTCCAGAACAGTCCACTCAGGTCCAGCAGAGTCCAGTCAGGTCCAGCAGAGTCCAGTCAGGTCCAGCAGAGTCCAGTCAGGACCAGCAGAGTCCAGTGAGGTCCAGTCAGGACCAGCAGAGTCCAGTCAGGTCCAGCAGAGTCCAGCAGAGTCCAGTAAAGCCTGTCTTGGTTGCTCTCCTCAGATACTGAACGCGCTCTGCAGGTGATGGAGGCCTGTCAGGCTGGAGCTGCTGAAGGAGTTAAAGGTCGCGCAGAGAAACTGCTGAACATCTTCCAGAGTGACCTGTTCCAGGCCCTGCTGGGTAACACACACACACACACACACACACACACACACACACACACACACACACACACACACACACACACACAGACACAGACACACAGACACACACACACACACACACACAGTGTTGTTCTGTGACTCCTCACAAAGCTGCGGCGTCCATGAAAAACAGACATCATCATCATCATCATCGTCACAGTGTGAAGAAGAGTTCTGACGTTAAGTCAAAGACGTCGTCCTGTGTTGCAGAGATCTCTTGAATGTTAGCATGCTAACCAGCTAGCTGCGCCCGTCCAGTCGTAATACCACTTTGTACCTGAAGAGGTGATGTCCCACAGTGTGATGGCAGCCCCCCCCCTCGCCCCCCCCTTCACGGGGGTTCACCTTTGTTTTACACTTCTGTCCTGCTGTTTGAATATTTCCCCATAAACCTCCTGCATTTTTAACTGAATTTAAAACAGACAAACAAACAAACAAACAAACAAACAAAGACGAGCAAAAACCACCTGTTTGACATGTTTGCTACATTCCTCCGCCGGCACAGCAGGTGGCAGTATGTAGAACATCAGCTGTGACTTCAATGAAAGAAGGAGAAGAAGAAGAAGCAGGAGGAGGAGAAGAAGGGGAAAGAGAAGAAGGAGGAGGAGAAGGAGAAGACATGACCCCTGAGGCACACCACAGGAGAGAGCAGCAGTTTCAGACGTGGAGGGAGTCTGGGAGACGGCAGGAGGGCTGCAGGAGGCCCACCGCCCGAGCCTGTCAGCCAGGACGCTGGGACCTACCGCCTCAAAGGCCGTGCTGAGATCCGGCTCCGGCACTGAACCAGATCCGGCCCCCCATCAGAGGACGTAACCGCTTCAGACTGGAACTGACCCGAAGGGCCGAGTGCCGCCGAGGCAGCTGTGAGCTGATTGGCCGCAACTTTCTCTGATGTTCCTGAGATGAACGGCAGCCTCGACATGGACCTTTAGTTTTTGGGGTTTAATGGAGTCACCTGACGCAGAAAATGACGACATGTTCGCACTTAGTGAAGGACTTATGAAGTCCAGATCTCAGGACCGACGCCGCCACCCTGCCCCGCGTTAATCTGCTCTTAATGGTGTCATCACTGTGACATCACTGATGACACCACACACAACACAGCTCAGTGATTGGATGAGATCTTTATCCCACGTGTAAGGGATTAGTCCTGTGTGTGTGTGTGTGTGTGTGTGTGTGTGCGTCTTATTAACTGTCTAACTGTGATCTGTTTGCTGACTCCTCATTGGTCGATGACCTCAGCAGGTTTACTGCTGATTTCAGGTTGTAGGTGAGAACAAACACGTTCACGAGAAGAAAACGAGGAAACAAAGACAAAACAACACAAATATGTGACTGACGCTTATCGAAGGTCAAAGGTCAAAGTTCACTAACAGGAGCCAGCTAAATATTATTATATATAGAAATGAATATACACGTAAATGTACATGGATGTACATGTACAGGAAACGTGTAGAGAAAGGTGTACACACATACTTCAGTCACCGCTGAGTACACCGTGAAGGTGAGGTATCAGAGGTGTAGTACTCTGCTGTTTGAAGGTTTCTGGGCGTCTCCACGGCTCACTGCCGTCATTCTTTGTTTCATACAGAAAACATTTATGAAACGTTTGTAAAAGAATAACGTGGATGTTCTTTGCAGATGACACCTTCCTTTATTTTGTTGTCATAATCTGAAACAACGTTTGGTTTCATTGAGCAAACTGTCACTAAATTTAACGACAGCTGCTTCAGTCATTTTGGGGAATGATGCAACAAATACACAAAACAAACTGCTGGTAAACGATGGCGACGCTGAGAGAGTTCACTTCAAGGCCTTTGTCGCCTTTTGTGGTGAGAAAACATCAGAACATCAGAACGAAGTGTCGGTGATGTTTCCTCCCTTTCAGCTCCATCCTGAACGTACTGCGTTGAGGTCTGAGGAAACACTAAACTAACACACATCCACTTCAGATCCTTGAAAAGAGACAAAACGAGCGAACCAGCAAACTCCCTGTTCATGAGAGACCGTCTCTAAAGGACAGTCAGAGTCACGTCGAGGCAGTGAACACAGAATAATGACCAGACAGCCAATGAGACGCAGCGAGCCGTCGCTTCAGCGTCAGACGACAGAAGTCTTCGGTTTCCTGTCGTGACTCTGAGGTCTCGTCTGTGGACTCTTCAGTCCGTCCGTCACTGATGTCGAGACGCTGCCGGCCGGACGGCGTCCTGCTGCAGAGTGCCTGTTGTTTAGAGAGGAGGGACTTCCTGTGGGGGCTCTGATTGACAGACAGCGTAGCAGAAATACAGCAGGTGTGAACGGTCCTGTCAGCACCAGCCACACATCAGGTGATAAAAGTACATTTACCAGGAATACTTCTGGACTTTACTGCAGTAAAATGCAGTATTGTTATACTATTGTATTTTTACTTTTAATGAGTCCAGCCATGGCTGTATGACAGGTCTCTGCAGAGGAAGACCACCATGATCCGTTATCTGAAGTACTGAAGTACTGTACGGTACTGAAGTACTGTACGGAGGTACTTGAACCATGTATCATGTCATTCCTCTGCCTTCCTTTGTAAAAGTACAAATACTCTTTCATAAGCACAAGTCCTGCATTGAAAATATTATTTCAGAAAACTCTGTCAGTATTATCAGGAGAAAGTATTTAAAGTATTCAAAATAAAAGGCCTCACAGCAAGAAGGTCCCGGGTTCGATTCTCGCTGCGGACACCGGGGGTGTGTCCTCCATCATGCCTTCAGTGCCTGCTGCTTGAGGAAAAAGGCCTGTTCTCCCCATGTTCACCTGGGGTATCCTCCTTAAAAATATACCCCCACTAAAAACATGCAAGAAGATCACCACCTGACCAATGGTGACTCCCCGGGCGCCGGTTGGATGGCAGCCCACCGCTCCTGGTCTGCCGCGGAGGAAGGACGACCAGGATGGGTTAAAGGCGGAAGTCAAATTTCACCAGTGCATGACGTGTGTGGGCATGATGCATGTATCTGTGTGACGAATAAAGGGGATTGTCCCTCTGATTCTTCTTCTTCTTCTTCTTCTTCATGTGATACAACAAAACATCAAATTTGATCAACTCTTTGTGTGTTTGTGAGTAAAAACCTTCATTTGTAAAGTTACTCTGTCAGATGAATGTACTGGAGTAAAAAGTAAAGTATTCCCTCTGACGTGGAGGAGGATTAGAAAGTACCATGAGAACACAGTACTGAAGCACAGTACAAGTACCTCAAATCTGTTAACTGTTAAGTACAGTAATTGAGTAAATGTACTTAGTTACTTTACACTGCTCAGCAACGAGTGACATGACTGCGTGTGATTGGTCGAAGCATGTCACACACACACACACACACACACACACACACACACCTGAATCTGACACATCAATAACGATTAATGCGTGTGTGTGTGTGTGTGTGTGTGTGCGTGTGTGCAGACATTCAGGAGTTCTATGAGCTGACGGTTTGTGAGAATCAGATGAGCCGACCACACACACCTGGACAGGTATGAACACACACACACACACACACACTTACCATCGCTCACTTTCTCTGTTGCTGTCTTTAATCCACATGGCAACACCCATCACTGTTACCTAGCAACAGCTGCTGCAGCAGCATTACCGGGGCAACAGCTGCATAACACCATGGCAACAGGAGCCCCCCCCCCCCCCACATACAGTCTGTCTTTATGTCTCTCTACCTCTGTCATCTACCAGAGTGACCCAAGGAGGTGTACGCCCCCCCCACCAAAAACACACACCAGTTTCTTTAATGTGTCTCGCTCGCCCCCTCTCTCTCTCTCTCTCCTCTGTCTCTCTCCCTGTCTCTCTCTCTCTCTCTCTCTCTCTCTCTCGCTCTCTCTCTCTCTCTCGCTCGGTGCTGATAGACGAAGGGATAGAGGAGGCGAGCGAGCAAACGAACGACAGAACGAGGAGAGAGAGAGAGAGAGAGAGAGAGGGGGGGGAGGGCGACAGAGAGAGAGAGACAGATTGAGCATGAGTGTGTAAGTGTGTGTGGAAATGTGTGTGTGTGAGTGTGTGTGAGTGTGTGTGAGTGTGTGTGTGTGTGTGTGTGTGTGTGGATATGGACTGCCTCTGCATTGTCACCACCAAGGTAAGAGCAGACCGCCGCGTGTATCTGCTGAAACACACACACCGACACACAGGGTTTATGAGGACATACGTTTGTCCTCATAAACCCTGTGTGTGCGCGCGTCCTCATAAACCATTAAAGCCAGTTTTCATGTGTTTATGTTTGCTGTTACCGTCATGTTTTCATTGACTGCCCTGTGTCTGTCTGTCTGTCTTTACGTGTGTGTGTGTGTGTGTGTGTGTGTGTGTGTGGTTAGTTAGCCTGGTCACATTAGCATGTATGTTAGCTCAGGCTGGCTCCAGCCTGTAGGTGGCTGTTAGCAGCACATGTGGAAACATCGTGTCACGTGTGTTTTCAGACGTTTCTCATGTTCCAGATACTTTTCACCGAGGTTTTGATCCGTGACGCTCGCTCTGAATTGCGGTCGAGGTGCAACAGGTCGTGTGTTGTCGAGCTCGTCCAGCGGGGGTGTTCCTAAAGTGCACCGTCACTCTGATATGTCACATCCACGGTTGTCCTTCAGTAAAGTGGCTGCTCTCGTCGTTTGGAGGTGACTGAACAGATGATGGTGAAACCATCTGGAGACAGACTGTGGACAAAGTTACGACCGTTTGACGACTTCTTCAGATGTGAAACATCGTTAGCATGTCGCTCAGCGGAGGCATCGTGATTTATTTGAACGTTTGAGTTTTTCTTGTTTGTTCAAACTTTACCTCGACAAAGAGTCCAAAGAGACATCATTTTATCTTTTGTGCATGAGTTTGTATGTTGTTCACAGAAGTTATTACAGTACCAATCAGTCATCTGTCAGATCCAGAGTCACGTACATGTGACCTCACACACCGATGGCCCAGCATTGAGTAGTTTCTGGGGTTCAGTATCTTGTCCAAGGATACTTCAGCGTGTGGACTGCTGAGGCCAGGGATCGAACCACGACCTCCTGATGGGTGGATGACCGCTGCGCCTCCTGAGCCACAGCCGCCCTGATTATTACCATGTTGTCAACGCGTTTCTAATCTTGTTCATGTTATTATCGTGTTGTTTGCTCGATGGATATGAAGCTAAAATAAAGAAAACAGTCTTTTGATGAACTTCACATGTGAGACGTCAAACTGACACCGAAACGTGATGCTCACACAGCTCAGATCTGATGTCTGCTTTAGCTCTGGTCTGTGTTTACTGGTATTTTAGCTCTGGTCTGTTTGTGTTTACTGGTATTTTAGCTCTGGTCTGTTTGTGTTTACTGGTATTTTAGCTCTGGTCTGTGTTTACTGGTATTTTAGCTCTGGTCTGTTTGTGTTTACTGGTGTTTTAGTTCTGGTTTGTTTGTGTTTACTGGTGTTTTAGCTCTGGTTTGTTTGTGTTTACTGGTGTTTTAGTTCTGGTTTGTTTGTGTTTACTGGTATTTTAGCTCTGGTTTGTTTCTGTTTACTGGTATTTTAGCTCTGGTCTTCTTGTGTTTACTGGTGTTTTAGCTCTGGTTTGGTCGTATGTTTATTGAAGTTTTCTCTCCGTTTCTTCCAGTGTTTCCTCGTGTAATATTTGTCTGGATCTTTTTTCCACACAGAGAAAGAGAGATGGATGTGTTGAATCAAAAATAGCTTCTGCTATCTTTAGCTACATCAGTACTGCTAATGGACACACACACACACACACACACACACACACACACACACAGAAGTCTTCTTGTGTATTCATACCAAGACTTCATCTTCAGTCACTCCTGATTGGACAGCAGTCTGTTTCAGAGAACCAATGAAAAGACACCAGCTCAATCACATCATAACCACAACCAGTTCAGACCAAATTTAGACTGGGTTTAGACCAGTGATGAACACAGATGCTGGTCTGCGGTGGACCAGTTAGTCCAGTTAGTTCCAGTATAAGTCAAGTTTAGGCTGTTTCATATCAGGTTCATTTGCTTTGAGACCAGCACAGGCCAAGTGGACCTGCTTGGTTTAGGCTTTGACCAGCTTTATACTGGGTTTGGACTTGTCTCAGACCAGTTTTAAAGTTGTTTTATTAGGTTTCACACCAGTGTAGACCCATTTAGACCACCGGGTTAGACCTTTTCCTGTGGTCACATCAGTGTAACCTGCAGTAGTTTCCAGTGTTTCGAGGCCTGTTCTCGATCAGTTACATGTTGTTCATCCAGTGTTCAGTGTCTGACCAGTGTTAGACCAATGTTACTTCAGTGTTAGACCAGTGTTAGACCAGTGTTAGACCAGTGTTGGACCAGTGTTAGACCAGTGTTGGACCAGTGTTAGACCAGCTCGGTCCAGTTCTAACCAGCTGTCTGATCATATATAACTGGAATCCTCTGTGGGCTCAGGCAGAATTCAAGCTGGAATCAGTTTACACCAAATTTTATGTGAAATGAGTATAATTTTAATGCTGTGAGTGTGTGAAACAGGGGATATATGAGGCGTGTTTGACAGCGTGTGTGGAGTAGCGTGTGTGGCGCCGCAGGCCACATGTCAGTCAGAAACACGCGTGTAAACACAGACTGTAACTATCAGCCAGGCAGATTTTCAGCAACACGTCAACAAACTTCACACAATCCCATATGAACCGCTGAACTCCTCACTGCCTGAAACTGATCTGAAGTCAGGTCACTGTGAGGTCAGAGGTAGGAGGTCAGGACTTATGTGTAAGTTATATATTGACACCGGTCACCCCGTTCAAATATTTTTAACTGGTTTGTATTGGTGTTAAACTGGTTTGAAACTGGTTTAAACTAAATGGACATTCAGGCACACAGACAGGTTAAGAGATAGACAGGTTAGGAGACAGACAGATTAAGATTCAGATTCAGATATCCTTGATTGATCGCCAGGGGAAATTGTTTTAAAAAAAAAACAAAACAAAACAGAAAATGAGGGGAGAGATCATACGCAGTTCCCCACTACCACAAATTATGCAGTCGAGATTCCCACATGTTGGGAATTTGCACAGGTCAGCACATCCCTTAGTGCACCGGATGCGCCTCGCCATGGGTGATCCACAGGTTAAAGGGGCACTCCAGTCATTTTGTGAGCTGTCCTCTCAGGTGTTTCCAGGTGTTCTGTCTGATAAAGCCTCCAGTGTCCTCGAGTGATGTCACTTGAGTCAGTGAGCCTCAGTTAGACTACAGCCTGAGGCGAGTCTGTCGGTGTGGAGGTAGAAAGGAATGATCTGGCGACTCCTCTGGATCTGCTGGATCAGCATTTGGCCTCTTCCAAGACCTGGTCTGTTTCAGTGTGGGTCAGCTGGACACAAAAAACTGTCTGTCTGTCTGTCTGTCAGTCTGTGTGTCTGTCTGTCTGTCTGTCTGTCTGTCTGTCTGTGTGTGTGTGTGTGTGTGTGTGTGTGTGTGTCTGTCTGTCTGTCTGTCTGTCTGTGTGTGTGTGTGTGTGTGTGTGTGTGTGTGTCTGTCTGTCTGTCTGTCTGTCTGTCAGTCTGTGTGTCTGTCTGTCTGTCTGTCTGTGTGTCTGTCTGTCTGTCTGTCTGTCTGTCTGTCTGTGTGTGTGTGTGTGTGTGTGTGTGTCTGTCTGTCTGTCTGTCTGTCAGTCTGTGTGTCTGTCTGTCTGTCTGTCTGTGTGTGTGTGTGTGTGTGTGTGTGTGTGTGTGTGTGTCTGTCTGTCTGACTGTCTGTCTGTCTGTCTGTCTGTCTGTCTGACTGTCTGTCTGTCTGTCTGTCAGTCAGTCTCTCTCTGGCTCCTCCTCTATACAGTGATGTCAGTTGCCAGGCAACAGAGGCTCTATGGGCCTTCTTGTTACTATGGCAACCGCATCACCATCTCTGCCTCTCTCCTCCCTGTGTTTCTCTCTGTGGAGGTTTAGAGTCAAAATGAGTGTTTAGGTCACCTTGATGGTGTGTGTGTGTGTGTGTGTGTGTAAAAGAGACAATGATGTCATGCATTAATAACCAATCATTTCCATCTATTCTAAGTTTGGACAGAAAGTCCATCTTCAGTGCTCTGTGTGTTCGTGGTTCTGGTCTCTCTCTGTGTGTTCGTGGTTCTGGTCTCTCTCTCACACCTGATGTGATTTGTGTCTCTGCAGAAGTATCGTTACCAAGACGATGAGACTCCACCTGTCGACCCCAGCCCTGGTCACATGACCCACGGACGCAGCACCGAGCTGAGCCACGCACACCTGGACGGATACACACACCCTGCTGCACTCACTGTACGCGCACACACACACACACACACACACACACACACACACACACACACACACACACTCACACACACACACACACACACACACACACACACTGTGGCCGTTCTGCACTACACGTCCCAGAATTCAGCTGTCAGTGTGAGTGAGGTTCAGGAGGTCTTTTAAGAAATGGTCGCTAAGGACAATGTGAGACGTCTTCAGAAGGTTCTGGGTTCTGGTCTGAGCTCAACTCTTACAGGGACAGGGACAGGGACAGTTAGGGACAGTTTAGTGAAGCCAGCAGGTCCTGCTGGTCTGTTACACATTCAGCCTCAAGGAGTCCTTGAGAAGGCGCATGAGGTCTTTGAGGAGGCTGCAGAGGTCCTTGACACAGTTCTAAGGGTCCTTGTGGAGTTTTGAGAAGTATTTGAAGACTCAGAGGTCCACAGGGAGGTTCTCAGTGTCATTGAGACGGTTCTGGTGGTCTTCAGGGACATTTTAGAGGCCTTTGAGGAAGTTCTAGGGAGTGTGGAACTGTGGGTCTGAGGTTTCACAGGTCCTTGAGGAGGATGAAGGGGTCATTGGGAACATTTCAGATATCCTTGAGATGACTAAAGGGGTCCTTGAGAGGTGCTTGAGATGACTGAAGGGGTCCTTGAGAGGCGCTTGAGGAGGGTCTGTGAATGACCTGGTTGCTGTCTCAGCAGCAGGTCTGAGGTCAGCTGTTATTAATATTCACTGAGAGAGAAGAGCTGAGATCAGCTGGAGGGACGCCGCTGTTAATACAGAGACACAGAGAGAGACACAGAGAGAGACAGAGACAGAGAGACAGAGACAGAGAGAGACAGAGAGACACAGAGACAGAGAGAGAGACACAGAGACACAGAGAGAGAGAGACACACACACACACACACACACACACACACCGCCTCTTAAACATCCCTCTGCCTTTTTTGCTCAGCTGTTGCCATGGCAACAGTGAGACTGGAGGGGGGGCAGGGGGCATTACCATGGCAACAACAATGGCCTGTGTGTGTTTGCTGAAATCATTTATTTCGTAAGAATTCAAGTAACCCCCCCCCCCGTGTGCCCCCCCATCATCTCACCCCCAACCCCCCCCCCCCCCCTCCCTTGGACGGCAGCAGAGTGACATCACAGAGGGGAGGGTATTCCTTCAGAGAGTGAGAGACAGAGGTAGAGAGAGAGGGGGAGGGAGAGGAGGGGGGAGGGGGCGATGTGCAGCGGAGCATCAGGAGGGTCGAGCGAGCGAGCGAGCGAGCGAGAGAGAGAGAGAGCGGGCGAGCGGAGGAGGAAGGAGGGATGACGGAGGGCGAGCGATAAACAGCTCCTCTCTTTCTTTTTGGGAGGATTGCTTCGCTCTTCGTCTGACGAAGGACTGCTGTCGTCCATCACCTCTCTCTCTCTCTCTCTCTCTCTCTGGAAGAACAAGGGATGCAGAGTGATGCTCTGAGCTGTCCGTCATGTCTGAGGCTCTGCTTCATCATCAGTCATCATCATCATCATCATCAACGCGTCCAGGAAACGACGGCTAACGAGCTTAACGAGCGTGTGCTGAGCTGCTCCTGCTCTCTTTTCTGTTCGCTCGTTAATTATTCATCCGTCGCTCCGTCAGTCTTTATGTAACAGCCTGAAGAGAGAGAGACAGGCGGAGAGAGAGACAGGCAGAGAAACAGGAAGTGATGTTTGTGTCGGTGTGGTACGCCAAGAAGATGGGAAGAAGATTCATCAACAACGTGAGGAGAGCGAAGAGACACAGGCAGAGGATGATGGTAGGAACCGCCGCCGCTGCATCACACATCAGCTGCTCTCATCAGCATGTGATTGGCTCCAGAGCAGAGGGGAGGGGCCTTTTGTCTAACCACTCGTGCTGTCACAAGGACACCTGCCTCTGGCGGGAGGCGGGACGAATACTGCCTCACGTCTGCTCTGATTGGGCTACTTGTTATTTAACTGCGAAGTAGCTGCAGCTGTTAGCCGTTAGCTTCACCTGAAGCTAGTAACCACGAGTTTGTCTTGACTCCAGCTGAACGTGTCTCTGTCTCATATTTGACTCCAGCTGAACGCGTCTCTGTCATGTTTGACTCCAGCTGAACGCGTCTCTGTCTCATGTTTGACTCCAGCTGAACGTGTCTTCGGCTCGCTGCACGTCACAGTCTTCACCTTTGTTTGCCGTTAGCTTCCACACTGTTAGCTTCAGCTAATGTTAGCCATGAGACCTTTGACCCTGACTTCATTCAGACACAGTGCTGTCTGTCTTCAGTTAGCCGCTCGTCTGTTAGCTGTTAGCGTGGTGCAGGTCGCCGTGTGCTGGAGGCGTGTCAAACACACTCACCTGGTGCACCTGTGGTGCTTGGTCATACAGGTGGCATCAGAAAGAATGATGGATGACAGGTGGGCGTGTCAGAGGCCGTGACACTCCTTTCGTCTTCTTTAAATGGCGAGCTGCCGTCATGGCGTGGCTTTGGATGACAGCAGTCATCGTGGTGACCACCTGCGCTCACAGAGTGAAATATGGTCCACGATCTTCATCTCGAGGTTTTTATTGCTGAACTCATCAGCTCTGATTTGACTGTTCAATCGAACGTGATCAGCGTCTGTGACATCATGTCGGCGAGCGCAGCCACGCCTCCACCTGTATTATAATTAAGTTTGACAGTCACGTGCTGACCTGATGGTGGATCAGGTCTTACAGGTGATCCTGGGGAACATGAAGGTCTGAGTCATCCAGCAGCTCAGAGCTAGCTGCAGGCTGTTAGCATTGACTTTAAGCTGCTGCCTTCATGTCTTTGTCTTCAGGAAGCTGCTCGGCGTTTAGCTTAGCCTAGCTCTGAATGTGGACTGTGGAGTCCTCGCGGTCCAGGTTGGTTCTGGATACAGAAACCTGCACCTGGACTGACCCTCACAGACACATTCACCCCTCCAGCTCGTAAGACTTTGATCGACGTGGAGAGATTTTCATGTTTCTGACCTTTGGAAACAGCACAGCCTCCTCTCTGTGGAGTGTGGTCGAGAGACATAGACTCAGAGAGGGAGAGAGAGAGGGAGAGAGAGAGGGAGAGGGAGAGGGAGAGTGAGGGAGGGAGAGAGAGAGGCAGAGAGAGAGAGGCTGTCAGAGGAAACGAGGAATAGGTTTAATTAATTCAGACAGAACTGTAACACAGCCTCTCTCTCTCTTGCTGTCAGTCTACCTCTCTCGCCCCCTCTCTCTGTTATGTAACTCTATTGAAGCTCTCTCCTCCAGATTCTCCAGAGACAAACACAATGAAGTGAACTGTGGACAGACAGAGAGACAGACAGACAGACAGACAGGCAGAGAGAGAGACAGACAGACAGACATACAGGCAGAGAGACAGGCAGACAGACAGGCAGACAGACAGACAGACAGAGAGACAGACAGACAGGCAGAGAGAGAGAGAGAGACAGACAGACAGACAGACAGACAGAGAGAGACAGACAGACAGACAGACAGACAGACAGACAGGCAGAAAGTCAACAGACAGGCAGGCAGGCAGACAGAGCGACAGACAGACAGACAGACAGGCAGACAGACAGGCAGAGAGACCGACAGGACAGGTGTATCTCAGTGTGTGTAACCATGACGACGCTCCCCTGCGCAGGTGTTTGGAGGGTCACCACCCTAATGAAGCCAGAATCACCATAGCAACCACTGCATCCCCCTGTCAGTCACATGAGGATCATTTAGAGACCACAGCACTGTCCCACATGCACACCTGGCCGAGCACACCTGGTCCACAGTCACACTGATGTGCTCCTCAGAAACCAGGTGACTTTACCTTCTGCTCAGATGCTTCCACACATCACAGGGAGCACTGACAGGTGGAGGAGCCACCAGCTGGACGTCCACCTATAGCAACACCTGAGCACCAAACACCTGAGCAAATAAACATGCCAGCAGCCATATTAGCATAGCAGCTAGCTGTGGAGGACAGGTGACAGCAGGTGTGATTGTGCAGGTGGGGTCAGCAGGAAACAGTGATGGTGGCTCAGTCAGGTGTGGACGAGCTGAAGGCTGCGATCAATAACTGAAGGCTGACTGATGATGATCAATGACTGAAGGCTGACTGATGATGATCAATGACTGATGATCGATCAATGACTGATGATGATCAATAACTGAAGGCTGACTGATGATGATCAATGACTGATGATCAATCAATGACTGATGATCGATCAATGACTGAAGGCTGACTGATGATGATCAATGACTGAAGGCTGACTGATGATGATCAATGACTGATGATCGATCAATGACTGATGATGGATCAATGACTGATGATGGATCAATGACTGAAGGCTGACTGATGATGATCAATGACTGATGATCGATCAATGACTGATGATGATCAATAACTGAAGGCTGACTGATGATGATCAATGACTGATGATCAATCAATGACTGATGATCGATCAATGACTGAAGGCTGACTGATGATGATCAATGACTGAAGGCTGACTGATGATGATCAATGACTGATGATCGATCAATGACTGATGATCGATCAATGACTGAAGGCTGACTGATGATGATCAATGACTGATGATCGATCAGTGACTGATGATCGATCAATGACTGATGATCATCCTCCGTTCTTTGACCCTTTCTTCAGAAACAAACAGGAAGTGATGTAACAAGAGATGATGTCAGACACAGAGAGAGAGGTGGTTGTTATAGTTACAGTTACAGTTGCCTAGGTAACCAGCCCCCTGAGGGCTCAACAGCTGTTACCATGGAGTTGCCGTGGAAACGGTGGATCATGTGATGAAAGTCTTCTCTGTTTTCCAGATGAACGGATCAGAAGGAGAGCTGGAGTACGAGGAGATCACTCTGGAGAGGGTGAGACATGGACAGACAATGAGATACACACAGAGACACAGAGAGAGACACAGAGAGACACAGAGAGACACAAGTTAGGTCTAACCCTGGAGAGGGTGAGACAGATGCACAGAGACACAGAGACAGAGAGACACACAGAGACACACAGAGAGACACAGAGAGAGAGACACAAGTTAGGTCTAACCCTGGAGAGAGTGAGACAGACGCACAGAGACACAGAGACAGAGAGACACACAGAGGCATGCACGCACACACAGAGACACACAGAGAGACATGGATACACACACAGAGAGACAGAGACACACACTCACACACACACACACGCTGTCTCTGTCGTTGATTCGCTCACCAGAAATAAACTCCACCCTTCAATATCTGAAGCTTATTTTTAGCTCCCTGCTGCTAATTTTAGGAAATATTTTACAAACAAAACCAAGCAGAGCTGAACTTCAGTCACTGAAACACACACACACACACACACACACACACACACACACACACACACACACACATCTCGTCATTGGTCCAGTCTCAGCTGGATGTGGTCGTGCAGCCAGTCAAACGCTTCACCCTGCTCTAAAAATCCAGCTGAGCTGGTTCAATGATACACTTGCTATTTCGTCCTGGTTCCAGTATTTATGCTAAGCTAAGCTAACAGCCGCTGGTACATATTTAACGAACAGACTCAAGGGTGGAATGAACAGCTGAACAGGTCGTATCCCATGTAGCATACCGCTAACTGTCTATGAGGAGACACCTGTAGCAAACCGCTAACTGTCTATGAGGAGAAGACACCTGTAGCAAACCGCTAACTGTCTATGAGGAGAAGACACCTGTAGCATACCGCTAACTGTCTATGAGGAGAAGACACCTGTAGCATACCGCTAACTGTCTATGAGGAGAAGACACCTGTAGCAAACCGCTACCTCCCAGACGCAGAGTTCATGGTCTCAGGGATATGGTGGACGTCCTTTATTGTTTAGGGTCAATCACTCCTCTGTTGTATTTGAAATGTGTGTGTGTTAACGTGTATTTCTGTGTGTGTGTGTGTGTGTGTGTGTGTGTGTGTGTGTGTGTCCCTCTCTGTCAATGTGTGTTTGTTCAGGGGAACTCTGGTCTGGGCTTCAGCATCGCAGGAGGAACTGATAATCCTCACATTGGAGACGACCCGTCCATCTTCATCACTAAGATCATCCCTGGAGGAGCCGCCGCCCAGGACGGACGCCTCAGGTGCTCGCACACATTCACACATGACCTGATTCTCACCTGAACTTTAAACCAAGTCTGACCCTTCGGACCGTCCTTTGAACCAGTGAGGACCAGACAAAATGTCCTCACAGCGATGGCTTCTCTGTCTCCAGGGTGAATGACAGCATCGTATTCGTTAACGACGTGGACGTTCGTGAGGTCACTCACTCCATCGCTGTGGAGGCGCTGAAGGAGGCGGGGCCTGTGGTCAGGCTGTACGTCCTGCGGCGACGCCCACCGAGTGAACGCATCACACAGATCAAACTGATAAAGGGACCTAAAGGTAAGAAGCCTTTGAGGTTCTTTATGACCTTTGAACACACTGACATTCTGAGCAGCCTTTTCTTGCTTTGAAGAACCCTGTTAGGAAGGTTCTTTGCTAATTTTATAGTCCTTGGAGTCTTATTCTTAGCTTCAGAGAACTATATAACTCTGCTGCAGAGCTTTATGGAGTTAAATAATCCTGCCTGAAAGGTTTCCCGACGATTTTACAGACCTCAAAACTTTTATGGAACTTAAGAACCCATAAGAAAGGTTCTCTGTGGATTTTTTATTGCTTCCAAACTTTTAGACTGCTTTGAGGAACCATGTTAGTAAGGATCAGCTGTTATTCTATGGATGTTAGGAAGGTTCCCAAATGATTCAGACAGGCTGCAGAGCCGTTCTAGTGCCTCAAATAATCTGTTCCAAAGGTTCTTTGGTGATTTTGCGGTCCTTAAAATCCTTATGTTGCTTCAAAGAACCAATTAGACAGAAATCTTTATCTGTACTGTGGAACCCTGATAGGAAGTATCTCCAACTATCAAATGTACTGCAGAACCTTTAGCCTGTTACAGAGGTTCTAGTTTTTACTATGTTTTGAAGAATCTTGTTAGAAGGATGTACTATGGTTCTACAGACTTTATGACCAGACTGACGCTTTGAAGAACCCCGGATGATGATGATTTCTCGGATGATTCTAGAAACTAACTTTTACGACAAATTAAAAGAAAACTCTCAGGAATGTTCTCTAATAATTCAACATAGAATTTTTATTAGAACTGTTCTTCAAAAACTTTTACGTGCCTCAGAACCTTAATCCTGTCTTTCAGAAACTTTATTTATTTATTTATTTATTTATTTCTTTATTCGAACAGATTAAAACAAAAACAAAAGAAATAAATTATACTAATTAAACTGGTCTTAGAGACCTGAGAATCGGTGTAGTTCATTACAGAACCCTGTTGTTGTCCAGTGCTTTAATCTTGATAATGCTTTAGAAAAACCCTGACCTAACGGTTCCACAATGGTTCTGCAGACTTCAGAAACCTTACTGTGTTTTAAAGAACCCTGTTACAGAACATCTGCAGTGTTTCTACTCAAACCTTATCCTGTCCCTGTCTGGTCCAGGTCTGGGCTTCAGTATAGCTGGCGGTGTGGGGAACCAACATGTTCCTGGAGACAATAGCATCTACGTCACCAAGATCATCGAGGGCGGAGCGGCACACCGTGACGGACGGCTACAGATCGGGGACAAAATACTGGCTGTACGGAAACGCTCACAGGACTTATCTGTTGTTGACCCACAGGGCTCCAGTCTAACCTGACCTTTGACCCCAACAGGTGAACCATGTGTCCCTGGAGGACGTCCTGCATGAAGACGCCGTGTCGGCCCTGAAGAACACCGGGGAGGTGGTCTACCTGAAGGTGGCCACGCCCACCTCGCAGTACATCCACCCTGCTGATCGATACAGCCCCCCCGACCTGACCAGCTGTATGTACACCTGTGAGCTCTGACACTTCCTGTTTCTGACACCTGTAACGTGCCGACAGAGTTCCTCCCTGTGGTTCTAGCATGAGTTCTCATCACAGACGTTTCAGCTTTAACAGATCTGCACTTTAAACTCTTTATTTCTTTAATTATCGGCAGTAATGGTTTGAGCCCACCTCGACCCCTCTGGGTACTTCTGGTGTTCTTCCATCCTGTTTCGGCAGGTTTATTAAATTTCTGTCCTGTGATTCATCATCATCATCATCATCATTTTGTAGATTCCTTTACGTTTGTGTTTTAGTGGGACAGCTGGTTTCAACCCGTCACTTCTTCTCTGCTCAGTGCAGCTTGTCTCGCAGACACAGATTCCTCTCAGAGCTGCTCAGGTGAACAGGTGCACTGAAATACAGTCTCCATGTCTGCACTCCTGTGGGTCCAGGACAGGGTGTGTCTTTGGAGCACCTCCCTTCAGTCAGAACACTGATGAACTTGTCCTCATGTGTTACTGCTCATGTGACCTCCAGAAGATGATTCTACTAACTGGTTTGATCCGGTTCATTCAGGCTAGTGTGAACTCCGTCACTGGAACGTGTTGAGAACAACCTGAGGAGGGTCTCGGTTCACAGACCAGCACTAGCAGGACTTCAGACCATCACAGTGTTACGTGTCCTTTGTTTTTGCAGCCTACATGGAGCCTGACTACATGTGTGATTACCCACAAGCCCTCCCCCCTCCGTCACCGCGACGATACTCACCTATCCCACGCGGCATGATGGGAGAGGACGATTATTCCCGGGAGCCTCGTAGAGTCTGTGTGCAGCGCGGGTCCACCGGCCTGGGGTTCAACATCGTGGGTGGAGAGGATGGAGAGGGCATCTTCATCTCTTTCATCCTGGCAGGAGGACCAGCAGACCTGAGCGGAGAGCTCCGGAAGGGAGACCAGATCCTCAGTGTGAGTACAGAGACCAGATCCTCAGTGTGAGTACAGAGACCAGATCCCCAGTGTGAGACCAGATCCCAAGTGTGAGTACAGAGACCAGATCCTCAGTGTGAGTACAGAGACCAGATCCCCAGTGTGAGACCAGATCCTCAGTGTGAGTACAGAGACCAGATCCTCAGTGTGAGTACAGAGACCAGATCCCCAGTGTGAGACCAGATCCCAAGTGTGAGTACAGAGACCAGATCCCCAGAGACCAGATCCCCAGTGTGAGTACAGAGACCAGATCCCCAGTGTGAGACCAGATCCCAAGTGTGAGTACAGAGACCAGATCCCCAGAGACCAGATCCCCAGTGTGAGTACAGAGACCAGATCCCCAGTGTGAGTACAGAGACCAGATCCTCAGTGTGAGACCAGATCCCCAGTGTGAGTACTGAGACCAGATCCTCAGTGTGAGTACAGAGACCAGATCCTCAGTGTGAGACCAGAGACCAGATCCTCAGTGATCTGTACTCTGACTGTGGCTGACTTACTGACACTGCAGTCTTTTTACAGTATTACTGTGGTATTGAAGTAGTACCCTCACTGCATTGTTACAGTGATACTGGCAGGGTTCTAAATTAACACCCGCCAACCCGCCAAATGCGGGTTAAAATTCATATTGGCGGGTGTAAATAAAAACTTACTGGCCAATTTGGCCGGTAATGCATTAGGCAATCATGTCAGTCAGAGCCGCTCTACAGTTCTTGGTCATTTGTCCCCCTGACAGTCCGTCCTACATTTCCCATGAACACTGTCGTAATACTACGTGATGACGTACAAGACGCCCATTGGCTGTGCGCAGGCACACTACAGTCTGTAGTGCAACCGGCGTGAGAAACCACGGAAACGCAAACACAAAGAAGAAGGAGAAGAATGAACGGCGGCGTATAAACTGTAAAAAAGGAGACTGAGCTCGCTAAAAGTAAAAAGTAAAGTTAAACTAAATGCTGCGGTGGTTGGGACAGACGTCTGGGGGGAGAAGAGGAAGGAGGCAGGGGATGAGAATGTCGACAAAGCGTGTGAAACGAAGAAAAGAAAGTTTAACGCTAAATGGCTGACAGGGCGTGAATGGCTGGTGTTTGATCACGAAAATGCCGTCATGTTTTGTAAGGATTGCCGCCTGTACACGAAAGAAAAAAACAAGACGAATAATTTTGTGGTGGGGACTAATAATTTTAAAGTGGAGGCAGTAAAGGACCATGAGAGCCCGAAGTCATCAGGAGAGCCGAAGGAGTCTGCAGTACTGACTGCTGCACTGTTTGTGTTTTCTAGTTGTACAAACATAATTCAATTTATTACCAATGCAATTTTTTGCAAGTGTTTAAGTCATGGCTGTTACTTATATATATTTCTTATTAAAGAAGGAAAGTAGAAACACTTTAAGTTGAAAGGAAAAATACATTTTATTAGGAATGTAATGATACTAAATACTTACTGGAAAAATGTCTTTTATAAAATAATAAATCTGGCAGCATATTTTGTTTGTATAAATTAAATGTTTGCACTTTCTGTGTATATTTTGTTTCATGTGTTGTACTTTCTGTGCATTTTTCATGCCAACAATGTAAATAAAATGATCAAATGCATTCAGTGGCACTCATAATCTCTTATTTTCACCGGGAAAAAATTTGGCTAGTGGAAATTCTGATTGGCTGGTAACTTTAGAAGGTCACCAGCCACATTGGCTGGTGATCAAAAAAGTTAATTTAGAACCCTGGATACTGGACCTGCACGTGTCCATCCAGTTCATGTCTCAGTGTATTTCTGTCTTCACTGTTTACTGTTTACTGCTTCCTGCACTTCTGCTAACGCTCCAAACTGCAGTACCTGCTTTCACCACCAGATGTCAGACTGATTCTACTTTAATGTCTGGATACTCCTCTGTGTGTGTGTGTGTGTGTGTGTGTGTGTGCATGCAGGTGAACGGTGTGGATCTCAGGTATGCGACACATGAACAGGCAGCAGCAGCTCTGAAGAACGCCGGACAGACCGTTACCATAGTAGCACAGTACAGACCTGAAGGTGAACACACACACACACACACACACACACACACACACATCACACACACACACACACACACACACACACACACACACACACACACACACACACACACACACACACACACACACCAGGCCGCACAGAGAGACTGAACAGAAAATATTTTATTGATCATCAGAATCTGAAAGAAGTTTTATTTTGAAAAACAGGTGCATCCTGTGCACACATGTGAAACTGCTTGTCTTGGTCACATGATACGGTAGTAAAAAAGTAAGCCCACAAGCAAAAATGAATAAAAAACAAACGTCTTTGGAGAGCTTCTTCAGAAAGGGGGAAAGGCCAAATGGTGAAACAGACGAAGAAGAGCTTACGACGTCCAAGAAAAATCTATCTATCTGTCTGTCTGTCTGTCTGTCTGTCTATCTGTCTATCTATGTAAGAGACATCAGCAGTCCTCCTTAAAATACGGGTGGCCCAAAAAGGTTGGGACTGCTACAAACCAAAAACAAGTACTCAGGTCAAAGTACTGTTACTTTGTTACATGACATCACGTTTATTGAGCTGAAGCTTTACTTGATCTTCAACCAAAGACTTTAGGGCAGAATCACACCTGACAGGTGTTACTTGGTTCCAGCAAATAAAGTGTTTGTTTGTGTGTGTGTGTGTGTGTGTGTGTGTGTGTGTGTGTGTGTGTGTGTGTGTGTGTGTGTGTGTGCGCAGAGTACAGTCGTTTTGAAGCAAAAATCCATGACCTGAGGGAGCAGATGATGAACAGCTCGTCTGGAAGTCTGAGAGCCAACCGCAGCTTCTACATCAGGTAAACTGTGTCAGTGCACCTGTAGGCACCACACCTGGGCAGGTGGCTCACCTGAAGTACTGACGTGGTGGACTGTGGGTGGTTTCAGGGCCTTGTTTGACTACGATAAGCAGTGGGACTGTGGCGTCCTATCACAAGCTCTGGACTTTAACTTTGGGGAGGTTCTTCATGTGATGGACAGCGCAGATGACGAGTGGTGGCAGGCCAGACGAGTGAACCAGCAGGGCGAGCTGGAGGAGCTGGGATACATCCCATCCAAACACAGGTTCATTTGATACACACAGATACTGTAATACTACTGTAGTATTCTCAGCTGCTCGCTTAATACACTCCTGGTGTGTGAGCTAACTGTGTGTACTGTGTGTTTCAGGGTGGAGAGAAAGGAGTGGGCACGCATGAAGACCAAAGGTGGAAACAACAAAGGAATCAGTGAATGACAACATGTTTGTATGTGTTCTGTCTCAAACGGTTGGTTTCCCTCTCACAGGTCGAGAAGGATTCGTTCACAGCTACGAGCTCATCACTCAGATTGAAGGTCAGTGCCACCTCAACCTTTGACCTCAGTAGAAACCAATTTTATTCTCATAATAGTTAAAGCAATGACACAATATATCTCTTACACATCAGTGTCGTTCATGAGACGCAAACAACCACAAAGAGACACAAACAACCACAAAAAGACACAAAACAACCACAAAGAGACACAAACAACCACAAAGAGACACGAAACGACCACAAAGAGACGCGAAACGACCACAAAGAGACACAAACAACCACAAAGAGACACAAAACAACCACAAAAAGACACAAAACGACCACAAAGAAACACAAAATGACTGCAAAGAGACACAAAACGACCACAAAGAGATGCAAAACGACCACAAAGAGACACAAACGACCACAAAGAAACGCAAAATGACTGCAAAGACACACAAACGACCACAGAGACATGAACGGTCGGTTCATGTCTCTTGCTCATCACTGATTCGCTGTGGATCCTCCAGGTGACTGTGTTTGTTAATACTCAGCAGGTATCAATAAAGTTTCCTCTCTGTCCGTCTGCAGTGGACTACGCTCGTCCCGTCATCATCTTGGGGCCGACCAAAGACCGAATAAATGACGACCTGCTGTCCGAGTTCCCGGACAAGTTCGGCTCCTGCGTCCCTCGTAAGTGTCGCGCTGCAGAGATGGAAGCAAACAGGAAGTGGCTGCTGTAACTCGCTCTGTCCCCGCAGACACGACGCGTCCTCAGAGGGACTACGAGGCCGATGGGCGGGACTACCACTTTGTGTCGTCACGGGAACAGATGGAGCGGGACATCCAGTCCCATCGCTTCATCGAGGCGGGCCAGTACAACAACCACCTGTACGGGACGTCGGTGCAGAGTGTGAGACAGGTGGCCGAGCAGGTGAGACGCACAGGGTTTGCGTGTTGTCATGGTTACCAAGGTCCATGATTCCAGGCCATTTACGTGTGTGTGTGTGTGTGTGTGTGTGTGTGTGTGTGTGTGTGTGTGTATTCACCAGGGGAAACACTGCATCCTGGACGTGTCAGCCAACGCAGTGAGGAGGCTGCAGGCCGCTCAGCTGCACCCGATCGCCATCTTCATCCGACCGCGATCCCTGGAGAACATCCTGTAAGTCACTGAGGTCACCAGTGAGGTCACCAGTGAGGTCATCACTGAGGTCACCAGTGAGGTCACCAGTGAGGTCACCACTGAGGTCATCACTGAGGTCATCACTGAGGTCACCACTGAGGTCACCACTGAGGTCACATTAGAGCAGATGTAGACCAGTTAATTGCGAGGTCTTATTTAGGACATTTTTAGTATCAGGATAAATATAGAAGTTTGTCTGTGTGTGTGTGTGTGTGTCTGTGTGTGTGTGTGTGTGTGTGTGTGTGTGTGTGTGTGTGTATGTGTGTGTATGTGTGTGCGTGTGTGTGCACAGGGATCTGAACAAGCGTCTGTCGGAGGACCAGGCGAGGAAAGCTCTGGATCGAGCCCTCAAACTGGAACAAGACTTCCTCGAGTGTTTCACAGGTAAAGACACTGATTGGAGGAAACTGTGGAGGTTCATTAAGTCTGATGGTAACTGTGTGTGTGTGTGTGTGTGTGTGTGTGTGTGTGTGTGTGTTTGTGAGTGTGTGTGTGTGCGCGCGCGTGTGTGTGTGTGTGTTTGTGTATATGTGTGTGTGTGTGTGTGAGTGTGTGTGTGTGCGCGCGTGTGTGTGTGCGCGCGTGTGTGTGTGTGTGTGTTTGTGTATATGTGTGTGTGTGTGTGTGTATTTGTCTGTGTGTGTGTGTGTGTGTGTTTGTGTGTGTGTGTGTGTGTTTTTGTGTGTGTGTGTGTGTGTGTGTGTGTGTTTTTGTGTGTGTGTGTGTGTATTTGTGTGTATATGTGTGTATTTGTGTGTGTGTGTGTGTGTGTGTGTGTGTGTGTGTGTGCAGCCATCGTGCAGGGCGACAGCTTCGAGGAGGTGTACCACCTGGTCAAAGCCGTCATCGAGGAGCAGAGTGGTCCATACATCTGGGTTCCTGCCTGCGACAGACTCTGATTGGCCGTGTGCAACCACGGACACAGTCTCCATGGAAACCCCCAACAGTCCCCACCTCCTCCTGCTCCGACCTGACGGAGAGCAGTTTGTCTTTTTGTTTAGTTTCTACGATGGTTGGACGGACGTAGACGTGGACCGAAACAGAGACAGAAGATTCATTTATTGATTATGTGTCGATTCAATAATCCTGTAGTTCACTATTTATATTATCCTATTTATTTATTGATTATCTATTTATTTATTCATTATTTATGTGAAAATGGTGTGTGTGTGTGTGTGTGTGTGTGTGTGTGTGTGTGTGTGCATGTGTGTGTTTGTGTCTGTGTGTGTGTGTGTGTGTGTGTGTGTAGTGTACATAAAGACTTGTGTGACTGTAAATAAAACGATGGGGCTCAAACACACAGTCTATTCAGGGCTTAAAGTATCAAACACTGGACTACAACACCCACAGTCCTCCTCCTGTGGACTACAACACCCACAGTCCTCCTCATGTGGACTACAACACCCACAGTCCTCCTCATGTGGACTACAACACCCACAGTCCTCCTCCTGTGGACTACAACACCCACAGTCCTCCTCCTGTGGACTACAGCACCCTCCTGTTGCGGCGGACTGTCGGTGAGTTTTTTGCGATCACTGTTTCTCTCGAGGTGAAACAGAAACTGAACTCTTCCATTTTTCAGCAAAAGGCTGAGGACTACATTACCCACAGTTCCCAGCTCCAATGAAGGATCACACTGCCTCCAATCAGGCTCATTGGAGATGAACTGCGCCCGCCCTGGAAGTGGGCGAGGTCAGGCGGCGGCGGCAGGACGGGAAGCTGCAGTCAAGTCGGCGGTCAAGCCGTCACAGACTTTACAGGAAGTGGCAGAGACCTTTACTTCCTGTTGGGTCCACCTGCAGGCGGCCCACCTGATGGCTGTGGCGTACCTGTGCCTTGATAACTTTGATTATTACCATCATCAACCTTCGCTGCACGACGTGAGGCCAGCAGTCCACAGCCAATCAGCTCATTGATCAGGCTCAGCCAGGCGGGGCTTGATCATCGGCATCAGCGGCGGCCGATTCCTCGCTCATCTCCAACGAGCCTCAATCTACGACACAGAAGGACTACATTACCCACAAGTCCCATCTTCTAACCACAAGCCCGGCCTGGGGGTCTGTGCTACCCAGAGTCCTGCTGGATTCTGGACTACAGTACCCATGATTCATGGCGCTGAACAGGACCAGAGAGGACGTCAGCTGGGGGCGGAGCTAAAGCCTCAGACTCACACCACTTACCTGGACGATGTGGGGGAGGGGCACAGTCACCTTTGGCCACACCCCCTCACATGTCCCAGAGTGCTTTGGGAGATGCACAACATGTTTCCTGGAGGAAGGAAATGCTGCCTTTCACCTGTGACATCATCTGTGACAGTGGCGGTGTGTCACCATGGCAACGGGGACTGATGGTGGATCCAACATGGCCGCTGCTGCCCCCAAACTGGTTCCTGATGGTTCCAGTGGGTTTTTGAGACTGAATATCAGGGTCATGTGAATAATGATTACAATGAAAATAATCAGAATTATTGATGATGTAATATCATCTCTCACACACACACACACACACACACACACACACAGAGGGGTCACCTGAGGTCGTCCTTTCTTTCTGAGCACTGACAGACGTTCCACTTTGTAAAAGCTATAAATCAGACGTGAATATGTATGGTGGCTCAGAGGAGGCGCGGCGTCGCAGCTCGTTGTACAAAGAAAGAATTAGTTCTACATGAAATTATTGAAATATTGAAATAAATTCCTTATAAAAGCTGAACCTGAGTCGTCTTGATGTCAGTGTGCCTGGATGGAGGAGAAGGAGGAGGAGGAGGAGGAGGAGGAGGAGGAGGAAGGCCTTCAGTCCAGACCGGCGTCCACAGCAGCGCTGGAGGTGAACGTTCTTCCAGAACGTGGTTTTGTCTGTGGGGAACAGAAGAACACGTTCTGCCAAACCTCCAAACTGCTTTGACTGAAGCTCCAGTGGAAACACGTTTCAGCTCGTTTCTGACTCTGAGAACACGAGACCTTCCAGTTTAACCTCAAACAGCTGATCACATCTGTGCCAAAGTGAAACTCTGCGATCAAAACCAACAGTCCTTTGTCAAAATGACTCTGACAACAGGATACACACCTCCATCGTACGAACACGCTCTCAGATCAGAGCCACACTGTGTACTTTCTATAAAACACTGCAGTTTTCATCTTCACTGGTTTATTCATCCAGTGAAGCTCAGTGAAACTGTTTGTGACACAGTTTCTGTTTTTCTCCAACAAATGAAAGTGCTGCAATAGAATTACTGTAAGGTTACAAATGACATCGGCTCAGTACTGTGCATCACAGTACTATACAGTGCAGTACAGTACATGCAGTACAGTACAGTACAGTACATGCAGTACAGAGAACAGGAAAGAAAAACAAGCCTTACTCGAATGACGCTCACTGGATTTGTTGAGTACTTCCTGTCTGCAGGTGTTTGTTCAGCTGCTGTTTGCTCTGACAGTTTCTGCGATGGTGAGTTCCTGCTGTTGGCTGAACAGACTTTGTGTCCACCAACCAGAAGGTCTTCAGCATTCTGTAGGACAATGAAACCACCAATTCTGATTGTTTGGTTCTTTTTCACAGTACTGTATATACTGTACTCTACTGTACTTTACTGTATATACCACACACAGTACTGAAACTTCTCAATATAATCACTGCATGTTTCACAGGACTTTATTTACAGTACTGCACCGTATACAGTTCACAGTACTGTAACATCTCAATGGTGCAGTATTACGTACTATACTGTACTGTGTGTTTCACAGAACGACCACTTCTTGTTGCTAAAGGAGCGTTAGCCAGCTGTTGCTGAGCTGAAGCCTATTTGTGGCTGATTAGTGTTCAGTTTTCTAAGTAAGTATTTTAAGGTGTGTGTCTGAGTATTTCCAATTACCCACTGTGTTTTTTCCAGTTTTCCACTGGTAACCCTTTTGACAAGAAAATGAAAATGCATATTTCAAAAAAACAGCAAACTATTCCTTTAAATAAAGTTTGTAGAAATTCAAAAAACAGCACCGTAACTGCTTTAAACAAGACAGAATACATAAAAACGGTGTCACTCGTCTACTTGTTACTGTATTCCCACCTGACATGAATGCAGCAGAAGTGATCCTACAGGGCTGTAACCATGGTGACACATTTATGAATGAAGTGTCTGTATGAAGTAGTGTGTGGTGTGCAGGAGCAGGTGTGTGACAGGAGTGAGACTAAAGTGAAAGCAGCACTTTGTTCAGGGTCTGGTTCCACTTGTGCTCAAGCAGAACGAGTAACCCACAGTGATGGGCTCAGGGAGAGACTCAGGAGGACGGTGGACAACTGAAAAAACACTTTTTATTAACAAGCAGTGCTCCGTGCTAACAGTGCGCCGAGCCGGTCAGGAACAAAAACTCCTTTTCTTTCACAGGCAAGACGGGGCTGGGCTGAGGGCTCGCCAACAGGACGGGATTCTGACGGGGAGAGCAGAGAGTCCAAATCAGCATAGGCACGAAATCACAAAGAGTAACTGGTAGAATACCAGTTAGACCAGCAGACGATTCCACGAATACTGGAGAACTGTGCCGGACTTATACGCAGGCAGGTGAAGTAGTTGAGTGATGACTGATGACTTGCAGGTGTGGCGGAGGCAGGGCCGGCTCAGGTCGCCGGCAGGTGAGCCCATACACAAATCTAGACGAACAGGGGAGACAGGACAAGACCAGAAGAGGGCGGGGAACACAGAAAAACAGGGCGAGGAGGAAGACAGGCACGACCTAACAACACTGTGCTGAAGGTAAAGTAACAGAAACTTCAAGTTCTGTTACTTTGGTCTGAGCATGTCCGTAGTGTTCAAGCAGAAACTGTGACGCTGCAGTAACTTAACGTCGCAGCCTGTCTGTGGAGCGTTAACTCGCTGCAGCCAGTTACTAAATTTATAGCACATCATAACTGAATTTGTTTTCATAGCACGTCAGAGCAGAGAGGAACATTTTCACCGTGTTCAACGAGGTTTGATTGATTTGGAACCTTTGGACACGCTGCTCTTTGTTTTCACTGTTTGAACATGTTGTAGTTTATAATGAGAGAAACTCACTTTACATGAAATGAGACGTTCGTGGTTCATTGATCGTCTTTAATGTTTCTTTTTAATTAGATTTGATAAACGGTGACTGAATGTAGTTCCTCTGTTTCTGCTGAAGCTCAAACATCTTGTTGCTCCTGACGTTAAAAGTGCAGTTTAACCTTCAGAAACTGGTTAAATTCACGTCGAACTGAGAGAACGATGAGCTGCAGAATCGAGCTCACAGTGTTTTATGATTCAGAAACGTCTTTCAGACAGAAAAATCGAGCTTCAGAGACGTGAAATGATCAGAGTTGAAGTGAACGATGGAGCTTCTGATGAAGGTTCATGTGATCACATCCTGTTTATGAACGTCTGATCAATAAATCCAGAGTCTCACAGAGTTTTCTGAAGGTTTATTGAGGTTTGAAAATGTTTCACTTCAGTAAAAATATATAAATCCAACAATCAGAAACCTACAAGCCCCAAATCGTTCAAAGCAGAGGATTATATTTGATTCCATGAGCAGAGTTATCGAGTCAGTTAGTGGCTGAAAAATATTGATTCCACACAGTAAAGCAGGACAAGAAGAAGAAGCAGAGTCCAGATCCAGAGTCCAGACTAAACCTGATCCAGGACTGTCAGAGTAAATAGCACAGAGGGACCTTTACTGTCCTCAGACGGTTCAAACATGTTGAAGCAGAGCACAGGACAGTGACAGGACAGTCCTGGATCAGGCTTTAGACCAGCTGAGCATCAGAGCACAGATCATCAGAGGATCAGGACTTCAGCCGCTCCAGCAGGTGGCAGCACTCAAAGTCTGCTGAGCTGAAAACACATGAAGCAGGTTCAAGCAGCAGCTGTTTTCTCTTCCATCTGACCAACAGCCACAGAACCAGGTCCAGGACCAGGTCCAGGATCAGTTAGAGGGAACCAGAATCCTTCCTGGGTGAAAGAAGACATGAGGACAGGGTCACCGACAAATACAGATCCCACATCGTTTGAACTGGTCTAAACTGGTCTGACATCGGACCAGGCTTCTGGTCTCAATGTCTGGACAACAATCTACTCTGAAACTGGTCCAAACACTGAAACTGGTTCACAAGCTGGTGAAAACCAGACCAAAGTCTGGAACTGTCCAAAACTGATCTACAGCGGTTCTAAAAACTGGTCTAAAATTGATCTAAACTGGTTTGACAGTGATCAAATCTTTATCTGATCCAGACTGGTCCAAACTGGTCTTGGACTGTGTTCACTGGTCTGACCTCGGGCCTTCCTCTTGTAGTAGATGAATCCAGCCAGAGATAAGATCAGACCCAGGATCAGTCCTGAGGCTCCGATGGCGATCTTGTTCCTCTCTGACTCAGGCATGGACGGGTCTGAGGACAGACAGGTAGAGAGGCAGACAGGTGAGCAGACAGGTAGAGAGGCAGACAGGTGAGCAGACAGGTAGAGAGGCAGACAGGTGAGCAGACAGGTAGACAGACGGGTGAACAGGTGAGCAGACAGACAGATAGACAGGTGAGTAGACAGACAGGTGAACAGGTGAGCAGACAGACAGGTAGACAGGTGTGCAGACAGACAGGTAGACAGGTGAGCAGACAGACAGGTAGACAGGTGAGCAGACAGACAGGTGAACAGGTGTCCAGACAGACAGGTAGACAGGTGTGCAGACAGACAGGTAGACAGGTGAGCAGACAGACAGGTAGACAGGTGAGCAGACAGACAGGTGAACAGGTGTCCAGACAGACAGGTGAACAGGTGAGCAGACAGACAGGTAGACAGGTGTGCAGACAGACAGGTAGACAGGTGAGCAGACAGACAGGTGAGCAGACAGACAGGTGAACAGGTGAGCAGACAGACAGGTGAGCAGACAGACAGGTGAACAGGTGAGCAGACAGACAGGTATTTACCCCAGTCAGTAACCAGAGGTTCTCTCAGGCTGGCGTGCTCCACCACACAGGAGATCTTCTCTCCAGACCTGCTTCAACACAAACCAACACATCAGAGTTCCTGTCACACTACTGAGAAACTGGACCTGGACCCTACTGGACCTGGACCTGGACCTGGACCCACCTGGGCGTGTACTCCAGGTGAGAGTGGATCTGGTAGAACCAATCAGCGTCCGCCAGCTCGTCAGTGGAGGTGACATCAGAGGTGACTTTGTGTCCGTCTCTGAGCCAGCTCACTCTGATCTGTTTGGGGTAGAAGCCGAAGACGCTGCAGACCAACATGGCCGGATGTTTACCAGCAGGGGGCGTCACAGAGTGCAAAACGACGTAGGGCTCAACTGGAACACAGACAGTCTTATTGTCATGATGTCATAATTAATAATTCATTATCATTTTTTCTGTTTCTTATTGTCAAATTTCATTTTCAGACTCAAAGCAACACTGAATGTATTCTGCTAACAAGAACTGTGTGTGTGTGTGTGTGTGTGTGTGTGCATGTGTGTGTGTGTGTGTGTGTGTGCATGTGTGTGTGTGTGTGTGTGTGTGTGCATGTGTGTGTGTGTGTGTGTGTGTGTGTGTGTGTGTGTGTGTGTGCATGTGTGTGTGTGTGTGTGTGTGTGTGTGTGTGTGTGTGTGTGTGTGTGTGTGTGTGTGTGTTGCCTGCACGGTCAGGTTCCCCTGTGGCGACTGGACGAATGTGTAAAGTGTGATTGAACTGAACCTTTAACACGTCGTCAGACTGACTGAAGATCTGTTTCCTCCAAAATGAAAGAAACTGACAATAACCAAGTAAAAGTGAAAGAATTTCTCTCCAAACACAAACGATGAAACCAAAAACTGCTTTTCATGAATCTGAAACAAAACTCTGTGATACGTTCATCAATAACAGGATGATGTTACTGATGAATGTTACAGAGCACAAACTCACCTGACTTAGTCAGAACATTCTGGTACCAGTTCCCAATGTTGTGTTGGCAGAACCTCTCCTTCTCAGCTCTCATCGTGCTCAGTATTGAAGGATCTTTGTTGAAGCGCTCTGCGTTCTTCATACCATAGTCAGTGTATCCGACATACTCCCCCACACTGCTGCTGAACCTGATGTACTCCAGCTTGTTGTAATAGTAAGAGTAGATGTACTCGATGTCCTTCAGATCAGTGGAGTTAAACAGACAGCGGGCCGTCGCAAATTCCTCAAATCCATCTGAAAAAACACAGAATCAGTTTGTGAATCACAGAGTTCATGTTTGACCCTCAGTGTGCAGAGTATTGATGAGTGATCAGTGTATTGATCAGAGTATTGATGAGTGATCAGTGTATTGATCAGAGTATTGATTAGTGATCAGTGTATTGATCAGTGATCAGTGTATTGATCAGAGTATTGATGAGTGATCAGTGTATTGATGAGTGATCAGTGTATTGATGAGTGTATTGATGAGTGATGAGTGTATTGATGAGTGTATTGATCGTACCTGCTGTGTAGAGGCTGATGAAGAGGAGGCAGAGGCTGAGGAAGGATGAAGCCATGATCTTCTGTTCACGTCTCAAACACTGACACAGTCTGACTGAGAGCTGCTCTAAAAAGCAGAGGACATGGTCACATGACCGGATCATCACCTGTTACCAGGCAGACGACTCAGCAGAGAGTCTGCTGCTGGAGCAGCTCTGTAGTTTGATGAACTTCAGTCGTTACATAAATAGATTCATGATCACTGAGTGTTTGACTGGACTGAAAACCTGAAGAATCTCGTCTTCATGCTTTTTGAAAGTTTTCACCGTCGCTGTTAGTCAAATCATCACTGATGGGAAGTCAGTGTGCTGGTTTGTTTGTACCTTCTGAGTAACACAGAGGTTATATTGAACATATTCAGAGGTGATATACAATAATAACTCAGTGGATAATGTTCGTGGCGATGGTGTGGTGGTGATTGGCGGTTGGAGGGAACAGGAAGTGAACAGCAGCCTCCAGAGTTCAAAGTCTCATTTGTTGTTGATCCTTCCATCCACTCTGATCTCCTCCGTCTGTGGACCCTCACTGTGTTTCCACTGCATGGTGGCATGAAGGTGGGATTCTTAGCTGATCATCATCATCATCATCATCATCATCATCATCATCATCAGAGCTCTGCAGTGTTTCCACTCTTTAAGCATCGGCTCAGCTCGCTTTGAACCTCGACTGAGTTACAAAACAGAATCAGGTATCCATCAAATCTGACAACAGAAAACCAAAAAGTCAAGCTGAGCCATTCCAAGCAGAGGAAACGGTGTTTGTCACCTGACCTGAGCGTCATGTCAGTCGGCATCAGGAACAAGCTCATCTTTGTTTGGCGAGCAGGAAAACTGACTTGTTCTTGTTGTCCTCTGCTTCCTGTTTCCTGTTGTGGTTTCATAAGATTTATTTTTCTTACATTTTCCCTTTTTTGGAATCACATAGCAGCAGTTCACACAGTCACCTCAGTCATTTCTTCTCTTTTGTGTGTGTGTGTGTGTGTGTGTGTGTGTGTGTGTGTGTGTGGTAGCGATAGGACAGAGGTTAAAAACTGTATTTTATGTGTGTGTTTGGGTTACTGACAGGTTATTTTATGTATATTAATGTGTGTGTTGTGGTCTCGATTTCTGTGCATGTTTTTGTCTCCTGCCGGTATTCCCCCCCCTCCTCCTCTCTGTTCTCCCTTTCTCCTCTCACTCTCCTACTCTGCAGCACTGGAGTGTGGAAGGAGGCGGGGCCGATCTCCGTGCCCTATCCAGGAGACACACCTGAGCAGCATCAGGTGATCAGCCGCGGCCTACTTCAGCCAGCTCATCCACCTGCTCAGTGCCGGAAGATTTCCTAGCTCTGCGCACAGCTGCCTCGCCACACTGTTTTGCCTTGCCTCCTTCCTTGCTTCCAGCTCCAGTGTGTTTTCGAGTGTTTTGTTACTTTTTCTATTTCGAGCCGTTTTTCCCTGTCCAGGTGATTTTTGGTTTCTTATATTTTTCTAGTATTCCCCGCAGTGGTGACTTTGTTTTTGCCTTCGATAGTTTTGAGATCCTCAGTTCCTGTTTTGAGCCTGCCTTGCCTTTTTCCCACGTAGTGGAGATTTTCGTTGTTTTTTGCTTTGTACTTTGTGAGTTCAATAAACTGTGTTCAACCTGTCTCTGCATCCGGGCTGGCCGTGTTTTTGACTCACGTACCGTAACAGTGTGTTTGTTTTCTCTTTGATTTATTTAATGTTTTCTATGTTTTCTGTCTGAAAGTTATCCAGCGTCACCTGATTACAAAGAGGCAGAGTATGATTGGGTTACACGGTGGAAACACTGTCACAGCTCACAGCTAGAAGGTCCGGGTTCGATTCCCGCTGGGGGCGCTGGGGGCGTGTCCTCCATCACGCCTTCAGTGTCTGCTGCTCGAGGAAAATGGGCCTTTCTGTGTGGAGTTTGCATGTTGAGCTGAAGCTGATGCAAACTCGATGCAAAAGTCCTCCATGACAGACAATGACTCCCACCCCCTCCAAAACACACTCACTGCACTGAGGAGCTCCATCAGTGACAGGATGCTACGTCCAAAGTGTGTGAAGGAGCAGAATCGCAGGTCATTCCTCCCTGCAGCTGTCAGACTGTACAACAAAAACTACTCCAAGTAATCAGTGCAATAAAACATGTACATACAGTCTGTAAATACTATCTACAATTTCTTAAGATGACGTTTATTTATTTATTTATTTATTTTTATCCCACTCTTTTGTATATACTTGTATACGTGTTTAATTTTGCACTTGTTACACTACTCTATCCACTTTATTGATGCTGTTGTAATTTGGAATTTCCCCTGGCGGGATGAATAAAGGAATATTGAATTGAATTGAACTGAATTCTTCTTTACACGTATATGCATATATGTATTTGTTAGGCTCACAGCCAATAATTGTAACTGGACTCAACAGGACAGATCAGACTCAGGATGCAGAAAAACAAAGATTTTATTTTATGAAGAATAAACAAAACGCGGTCACAGGAGTGGATAATAAACTGACTGGAGAGGCAGACAGGACGCTGCTGGTCAGCACAGAAAGAAGAAAGCATGTGAGAGTCCAAAACAACAAAATCCAACTTAGACGCTATAACACACGAGGACACGTGTGCACACACCCAGCCTAGACAGACAGACAGACAGACAGACGAAGAGACAGACGGACAGACAGACAGACAGACAGACAGACAGACAGACAGACGAAGAGACAGACGGACAGACAGACAGGCAGACAGACAGACAGACAGACAGGTAACACCAGGGAAAAGGGGACAGGAAGACACCAGGACGAGCAGGTTAGTGGATCCTGACAGTATTCATATAGAAGCTGTGACTGTGACCTTCCTCCAGTTCATTCTCAAGACTAAAACTTTCTCTACAAATCTACATCAGTGAAATTAAGTTCTCCCAAAAATCACCCATGGGGCACCATGTCCCCCCTTGTCCTATTCTTGTGTCCACTTGTTAATCAAAGGTCTCCATAAGGCCGAACCACGCTCCACATCGACACACGTGCCGCCTCTACTGCTTACTGACAGGTCATCCGTGACCACGTCATCAGATTCTCGGCCATTGCTCTCCCCTCCCTTCCTCGTGTACATCCACCAGGATCGGTCAGACATCAGAATCACCCACGAACAGCTTCACTCTCGAAGTTTGTTTGGGGCTTTAACTTAAAATCCGAGAACATTTGAAGACGTGGCCGCCCCACCCTGAGCCTCAATCCCATCTCTAAGCCAGCAGCTCACACTGGTCCACTGTTACACTCCATCCATCCATGGCCTGGATCTCTCCCTTCATCCCTCAACCCTCATCCCTTCATCCCTTCATTAGCAAATCTCCCACCCAAGTAATCACTGATATCACCCTTTCTTCAGCTCCTTCTTTTGCCCTGTGTATTCTGACCTGGTCGTGTTCTTCCTCTTCCTCTTCCTCTTCCTCGTGGTCCTTTCATTGAGACTGTGTTCTTCTTTAGGCCTTTTCGTTCACCTGCTGTAGCTTGTACACTTGTTTTAGTGTTTACCTTATCAGCTCCACCAGAAACCTGCATCAGAAGTTTTAATGTGCTCATGAACAAAATCCTCAGTGTGTTTGGTCTGTGTGACGAGTTCAGACTGAACAGAACTTACAGGAAGACTCATCACTTTAATCTTTATTTGTGACTTTTCTTACAAGAGAAATATTTCATTTTCAGCAACAGTTCAAGAAATTATTTATTCTTCATGACATTAAAGCATCAAAGTTCGATCATGTTACAGACTCAGAGTAAGCTGAGAAAACAGAGGTCATACAGAGTCACCATGACAAAGGGATATGGTGAAACGTCATTTTTCACTTTTTAACAAGATATTTTCATGTTATTAGGACTTATTTTCTCATTACTACATACCAAATCACCACACCTGCAGAGCTGACGACGGTCCCACACTGCTGCTCCTCGAAGAGTTTTACTAACGTGGTGACTCAAATCAAAATAAGAAGCACACTGCATTAAAAACAGCTCTCAGCGCCTGCAGCTTCATGAAAAACCTGCTGTGCAACAATAAAAAAGCACACATGATGTTCAGCGTTACACCTGTGAACACCTGTGATGTGTGTGTCAAAGGACTGACGCAGAGATTTTATGATTAAGAAAACAACAAACCACAGATTCTGTTCAAACTGAGAGTGTGTCAGACTGACAGCTGTTTAACTGGGACTCATGGTGACACTGCACAGGACCTAATGCTTATTGATTAGTATTGATCATAGAGCCAGTCTGTTAGTAAAACAGCCATAAACTTGAACACACTGTGACTGAGCACCAGGTGGGTTTTATGATTCTCCCATCATCCTCCACTTCTAATCTTTAATGTCAGGCTGATTCGTTGTACATGTGACTGTTACGTTCCTACAGACCTGTTCTAGCCCTAATGTGTCTTTTCCTGTTCCCCAGCGTTCTTGTTGCCCAGGAACGTTTTCCTTCTTTCTTTCTTTTCTCAGTTCATTTTTCTTCCGTCTCGACGAGCACTCTCTTCATAATCAACGTGGTCAGTCAGCGTTTTACTCACTGCATTAGGATCATCAGTCGGAGTGTGCTGAGGTGATTTTAGCATCCAGTTACACTGTGTTGGTGTTGTTTACAGGACTGGAGGCCTGTTGGCTTGTTGGTGTTCAGTTCAACATCCACACTGCTCAGAGAGAAAAGAGGCCCAGTCTAACAGAGTGAAACCTCAACACAACAGTCTCTGCCTCAGTCAGACTGATGATTATTAATCAGTATAATTATAATTATGATGCTTTCATTTGGGCGCAGCACTGAGGTCAGGGAGGTGAACTAAGATGACGAACGTGCTAAACATTAGCATGTTAGCATTGTCATTGTGAGCATGTTGATGCTAGCATACAGCATGAGCACTGCTGTACAGCCTCAAAGAGCTGCTAGCATGACTGTGAAGTCTGAGGCTTGAAGCTACTTTGATCAATGTACCAATTATTTCTCATCACCAGAGCAGTTTCATGTCTTCATGAGACACACTGATTTTAAATAATAGGAAGATTAAGTGACACACTGATGCAGAATAACTTGGTATGCAGAGTTAATGAGAAACATAAACATATAAAATGCAGATATCTTGATATTCAATGAAAATTATGACATAAAAAAGAGATTTTCATTGTAATGAAAAGAAATAAAAGAACTCGAACAGCCCCGACCAATCAGCTGCACTCGTTTCCTTTGATGAGGAAGAAGGTTCCAGCAGCCACACCGAGCAGACCAACAGTCAGACCGAGACCACAAAACACCGCAGGTCCAATACTGGGCTGCTGCACGTCCACGTCTGGAGACAGAACACAGGAACAAACATCACTGACCCTCGTCTGTTAATTCAGGTGTTTGTCTGCAGTTTGTGTCACTTTAAATAAAGTTTTCTCACCCCAGATTCTGGTCAGTGGTTGGTCCAGGGCCACATGTTCCACTGTGCAGCTGTACATGTCTCCCAGCTGTGGGGTGAAGTCCAGTCTGGACACCTGGTGGAAGGAACCGTCTTTGTTGGGGTAGGGAACATTGATGCTGGTTCCTTCGGTCACTTTCTGTCCGTTCTTTGTCCAGTGGACCTTCACAGGAGCAGGATAGAAACCAGTCACATGACAGATGAGGGTGTTCTTCTGTCCCAGCTCCACGTTGTCTCTGGGGTAGATCATCGGGCTGGAGGGAGGATCTGTCCAGGATCAAGAGTACAACACAATGATGCATTCATGGAAACGACCATTTCAGTCCCTTCATGGGTTCCATCCTGATCATCAGTGGAAACAGCCTTTCTCTGTCCAAAGGCAGCAGAAGCCACGAGCAGCTCTGCACAGACTCACTGATTAACAGTAAACGCCGCAGCGTCTCCCTCACACACTGGTGGCTGTTTCACCGTAGATGAAGCGCCATGACTTCAGAAACTATTTTTGAGGAGATGTGACTTCCTGGAGTTTCCACTGGTTGCCTGGCAACCTCACAGCGACTGAAGAATAAGCACCAATGTAAGAAAGAGCACATTTTTCTGACCAATGAGGCCCTTCTGTGTCTGAAGCAGCGCTGTGTGTGGGTCCAAACAGAGCGGCTAACACGGCTGCAGACTCTGGTCTCATAGACAGAGAACACAACACGCGTGTTCACAGAGCCGCAGAAAAACACGACGTTTGATTAGACTTCAACAAACGAAGAGGAACAAACACACGATGACATTTTAACTAAACAAAATGAAGAATTAAAAATAAAATAACTGTTCTGAATACAAATCAAACAAGTTCCTGAAATTCAGTTTGAAAGTTTGAACATAAACCATCTAAAGAAATGAGGATCAGATGTTTGTCTTCACCTTGTTCCACAGGAACGTTCTTGTTGTTTTTACGTGAATTCTTCAGGTTCTGTTTGCAGGTCTGTTGATCAGCCACAGCAGTTTCATAAGCTCCTGGATAGGAGATATGACCCATGAAGTTGGGCTGAGGCTCCTCTCCTCTCTTATTGATGAAGTCTGCGACCCAAACCTCTTCACCTTCCAGAGCGTACATGTCCTCTCCATCAGAGTCAGAACAGCCAAGGATAGAAAGGTCCTCATGAAGAGCTGAAAACAGAGACAGAAACTGATGAAGGACTGACTGTGTGTGTGTGTGTGTGTGTGTGTGTGTGTGTGTGTGTGTGTGTGTGTGTCTGTTTACTGTGTTTGATATGAATTATGAGACAGAAACTTACAGTCAGCTGAGACACAGAGGACACAGGAGACCACCAGGACCAGCATCATCTTCATCATCGTCATCTTCATCTTCATCAGCAGCAGCTCTCTGTAGACCTGAACCTGTCTGAGACTCTGAAGACCTGAACCCGTCTGAGACTCTGTAGACCTGAACCCGTCTGAGGAGGACTGACAGAAACTCCAGCAGCAGCTGAGCTCTTACACACAGAACAGCCAATCACAGAGCAGAGATGAGGTGATGTCATCAGTGTCCGGGTAGACACAGGCTGCTGCTGCTCACACATGAACTTTAAGACACAGACAGCTGAGATCAACCGATCAATAATCAATACTGTCTTGAATGAACGAATGAATGAATGAATGAACGAATGAACGAATGAATGAATGAATGAATGAATGAATGAACGAATGAATGAATGAATGAATGAATGAATGAAGGCTTTATGTCGAACATGTAAAAACTTTACAAAACAGCAAAATCAAAAACAAGTGAAACGATATTAATGAGTTTGAAAATGAAGTAAAAACTTTTTTCATCCTTCTCCTTCACCACTTAGTAATTCATGTGTCCACTTCCTGTGTGTGTGTTTGTTTGTTTGTTTGTGTGATCACATCCTCACAAACACAATGGATAAACATATTTGTCTGTGCCAACAACAGGAAAATAAACAAATAACCAGTCAAACAAACAGTATGTTTGTCACAGCGCTCCTCGCCGTCCTCTGTCTGCCACACGTCTGTGCTGCTGTCTGAACTGACTCCAGTTTGGACGTCGGCAGTTTGTTCCACACAGAAATACAACATGTTTTTAAAGTTGTGTGAACACAGAGAAGTTTGAGTATTTCCTGGCAGAAGGTTGTTTGTTCTCTATCGATGATTTGTGCTGTTTGAAAATGAACCAGATCAGTGAATTCAATGTTTCTGATTTTAAGAATGGAGGATTTGTGAGTTCTCTGTGAGCAGTGTTATGAAGTATCCTCATGGCTGTATTTGCAGTACAGACAGTGGCTGTCATGTACATTTATAAATTAAATATTGTAATATTAGTGAACTACAAAGAATGGGAGTGATTTGTGATCCAGAAAGTGTTTTTTTATTTAGTACTGAGATTTGTTTTGACATGTTTTATGTGAGATTTCCATGTTATTTTTCATCTATAATTACACCAAGAAATTTGTTTCCATGAACTCTCACAATGTCAACCCCATCGACCTGCATGAGTGAATTAGTCCTTTTACAATTCCCAAATAACATGAGTTCAGTTTTATTTAGATAATAACGATAATTTGTTTTAATCAAAGCACTTCTTTAATTCACACATTTCTGCAGTAATCATCCCCAGAAGCTCCTGTAAATTCCTCCCTGCTCAAAAAATATTTGTATCTTCTGCAAATGAGACTAATTTTAATACTTCAGAGACTTTACAGATGTCATTTAAATAGAGGACGAACAGTTTTGGACCCAGTATGGACCCCTGGGGGACACCACGTCACGCCATGTCCAAGCATGAGGACGTGTCGTCTCCCAGCTTCACAGACTGTCTCCTGTCTATCAAAACGATCCTGATCCCATAAAGTTATTGATTAATGTCATGACTGATTGTGTCAAAGCTTTGTGAGGTGGATGAATATTCCAGGTACGTTCTGTTTATGATCTACAGCCTTCGTGGTTTCCTCAGTTGATTCTTTTAATGTCAAAGATGTTGAACTGTTTGGTCTGAACCTGTCGGATGAATGAATAATCAATGTTGATCTATGAATTTGTGGAATCTGCTGTTGAATATTTTTCTAGTATTTTTGAGATCTGTGGTGGTAAACAGGCCTGTAAGGTGTGAAGTGGTGTCTGTCGCCAGTTTTAAACAGCAGCAGATGAAAATGACCCTTTTCACAATGTTCATATCAATGTTGTTACGGATGTTTTATGTTTACATTTATTTACAATATCAGCTGATTGTTTTTTAATGATATTATTTAATATATCCATATTTCTGTAATATTGTGTTTGTTATTATCTAATATTACACTGTAGTATTCTCTCTGCTAACCCTTATAATATTGGTTAACCTATTTTTATATTTTTTATTTATTCTCTGCCTCTTTAGTTCTTTGTTTTCTTTTCTTTTTACAGGCATTTTGAAACCCCTTCGTGATCCATGGTCGATCTGTGTATTTATGTTTTCTCCTATATTGTTTAATAGGACAATTTTTATCATATAATGACGTAAATATCCTTAAAAATGTTTCATAGGCATTGTCGAGCTCATTTTCCAACATCCCAATTTCGTACTAGCAAGTCGTTCTTTTTTTATATACTTTATTTTGAAGGTTTTTTGTACAGAACATGGACAGCATCAGTGCAATGAACAAAAGCATGAGCAGATAAAATAATTCACATCCTAACCATGAGTGTCCATACAAAGAAACAAAGAAACAAAGAAACAAAGAAACAACATAAAAGAAAGAAGAAAGACAAAAAGTATATTCACACATGTCTGCGCCTGAACATCCACTTGCACATGCTCACTTACACCCATGTGACCAAATACTCATAAACATATTCAAACTGCACACATACACATGAGCACATTCATAGGAACAAACAGAAGAAAATCACGGGGTTGTGAGTAGGTCGTCACTGATCACAACAATATGGTCATTTTTCTTCATAAGTGAGGTGTGTAAGACGTTGACAGGTATTCACCTCCTCTTGATGTATAGGTGCTCCATTTTCCCCAGAGGGCGTCACCTTTGTCCCTTTGTAGTCTGAGACTAAGAGTCAGTCGCTCCATTGTTTGGATATCGATAATTATGGATATCGATAATTATGCTTCCCACTGATTAACCGTGGGAGGTTCTGTGTTGAGCCGTCTTCTTCTTCTTCTTGTTCTTTTTTGCTGGCGGCCATAAAGATCTTTAGGAGGTATCTGTCTTTTTCTGAACAGCTGAAATTAAAATTATACTGCAGGACTTCACTGGTAACCCTTTGAACTCCTTCCTGGAAGGATTTAAGAGTGGGAAGCTGCAGAATGTGTGTGTGTGATCTGCCACACTGCGTCCACATCCAGCATGTCGGCTGTAGTCCTGTCTGTTCACACTTTCGCTTTGGTGTAAAAAACATCAGAGAGAATTCTTCCAGGAGAAATCTCTCCACATTGGTGAGGCTGTAGTGGTGATTTGTGTGTTAATTAGTCTTCAGAGCTAATTACAATTCCTGATTCTTTTTCCCGTTTGGCCTTAATATAGTTTGTTGAGTGACCTCTTAACTCAGCTAAATATAGAGTTCATCAATGATCTTTATAGACAGTTTGTATTATATGCTTTGATAAACATTTTGTAATACCTGATGTATTTTCCTGTTTGGGTCCTTTAATATTCTTATCAAGGTGGTGCTGGAGTTGGAGGTACCTGCAGAGGTCCTGCTGAGTCAGGCCGTATCTATCGGACCTGGTCTCAAAGTCCATGAATTCCTGATTGTCGACTCGCAGACACAGTGTGAGTCCTTTTCTCGGCCATTGAGTGAAGCCTCCATCGTTTCTACCTGGTTTGAAATCTGGGTTGGAAACATTAAAATCTGAATTTCTTTCTGAATATTAAGTTGTTTCACCAGGACAAACCAGAGTTCTATAGAAAATTCAACCCACTGGCTCTGGATACATATTGTTTAGCCTCTACTGGGTTTCCTAATAAACTCTGTTTAGGCCTGTCTGACAGTGATTAATCAATATCTTTCCCACAGCATCACCGGTTCACATAACCATCATCAGTGTCTTCCAAATGTGTTTTTAATTCTTTATTTTCCCTTTAAACTCAAGGCCATTTAACAAGCTTACAGTTAATCTCCATGTTGTCATTTTGGGTCTAGTATCTAGATGTGACCTTAAATGGACACTGGAGTGATCTGATAGATCTCTGGTCTATCTGGCATTCCTTCAGTCTACGCCTCTCAGAGTTATACATAAAGAAACAGTCAGTTCTTGAATATTCAGTGTGACGATCTGAACAGGAAGTAAACTGTCTCTCTCGATGGTGGAAATCCTTCCACACATCTGTCAAACCCACGTCTTGAATCCTCCGTTTGATCCATCTTTCAGTGGGGCGATTTTCCTTGTTTGATTAGTCGTGTCTTAAAACTGTGTTGAGGTCTCCTGCACAGATCGAGGCTCCAGCAGATTTGGATGATATTAAATCAAATATTCTCCTGTAAAATGTTTTGTTGCTGCCTGGGGGCGCACACACATTCAACAGGGTCACGACCTTATCATCTCATAATATACCTGCCCTCCTTGAGTTCAACATGAACCCCCCACGCCCCTCTTAGGTCCTGCTCTAAAGGATGAACAATGAGTCTAAAACCCATTTTCTTTATTGTTTCATGCTCCTGATCTGTTAGATGGGTTCTTTCTTTGTGCCTTTTCCCTTTTTATTTGGATAATGCTTTACTTCTCTTGACAGGAGTCGACAAACCGTTGACATTTAGAGTGATAACCTTAAATTCTTTGTTGCTCAGTTATGGACCAATGTTCTCCTGGACACTCACTCGCTTCCCCTGAGAACCGCAAATAAGAACCATGAACAGCCAGAACAGAACAGTCATAACGATCAGTGAACAAAGAATGGTCTTCCATGGAAGAGGTTGTCCCCGGACCTCTTGTACAGGGGGACGTTTGAGCCTCTGAACTGAGGGCCCCCTCAGGTCGTGTGTGTGGATGGCTGTCAGTCAAACACCACAGACCGACTGTGAAATTACAGTCTTGGCCGAAGAATATCAAAAAAGTATCCTGTGTTATGAAAAGGAACACTGCATGTGAAAGAAACATTTAGTGGGTGAAGCAGGTCCAAACAGTATTAGAGGCATAATGAGAGTGACATTCAGTACAACCGACACACATTAAAGAAATGTGTTCAATACTGTACTTCAGCTTACTGAAGTGTGCTTTAATGTGTGCTGTAAACACTCAATTATATATAACGGAGTGATCAGAAAAAAATAAATAAAGGTGAAAACGTCACCAAGTGTACAGGTAGGCTGGTGTTATGATGGGACGAGGTGAGTTAACAGTCCTCGGCGTCCGTGTCGGTCCCCCTTCGGGATTCGCGGAGCTTGTCACGGATCCTCTGATGGTTTTCTCTGCCGTCTTTGCTCCGAGGATGTTTCACCTGTGCCCGGCTGAAGTGGCGCCGTGTCATTTCCCTCAGTCTGCCCTCGGGTCTCAGTGGGATCGGGAACCCCTTTGCTCACAGATCGTCTCCACCTTGATCCACGTTATCATATGGAACTGGCCCCGAGTCCAGGAAAACACGCATTTTTGTCATTGGTGTGCAGAACTTGATTCGCTTCTCTTTCAGCACTTTCTTGATTGGCAGATATTCTCTCCTCTTTGCATAGTCGTGGTCGAAATAAATCCTATTCCCGTCCATCATGATGTTTTTTTTTCTAATAATCTTCTCTTTGTTTGAGTATTTCAGGAACCTAACGATGCACGTTCAATACCAAGTTCATTTGATTAATATATCAATAAAGTCCATCTTATCTTATCTTATCTTATCTTATCTTATCTTATTTGGGCCGGTGCCCTCACCCAGTTCGGTTTGAATGAGGTTCTCCACAAAGCGAATCATTGAGGTGCCCTCGGTTCCTTCTTTTATACCGTAGATCAGGACGTGCCCTTCGAGTTCGGTTAGTTTTGATTTCAGTTCGAGTTGAGTTTTCTGCATCTGGTTTAAAGTTTCGTTCACTTCAGTACTGAACGTCTCCACCTCTGCTTCCCCCAGTCTCTGTGACACCACCTCGACTTTCTTCACGGTCTCCATCTTCAGACTAATATCTGATCTCATTTCGCCAAGTTGTTTTTTGATATCCTCTTGAATGTTGCTCTGGAGGTCTGTGAACTGTTTAGAGATTTTGTTCTCTAGCTCAGATGTAGCATTAGCCGTGGCTTCGTTTATGGTGATGGAGGCTAACGAGACCAGCCCACCTAGCATAGCCTCGGTCTGCAGTCAGGGGACATCATCCTCCCACAATGCACCTCTCACAGGAAATGAAGACGCTTCAGAAGAACCGCACTCGTCTCTTTGTCAGGTTTGATTCTAATCCATCTGCATTTTCCACGTCAATTTCCTTTTTCTTGCTTCTTAACGACACACTGAGGCCACGTTTGTCTCCCCTGACGTTGGTAGATACTGCTGAACTCTCTTGAGGTCGGTCTCCTGTAATATGTGGGGGTTTGCGGCAGTTCGGTCGAGAGCAGCGTTCTCACGCAGCCATCCGTATTTTTCTTCAGTGCATCCATAGTTTCATCTGTCCTCAATCGTTCGTATGCCAGTTTTTTATTTATTTTATTTCCTTTGAAGTCGCCATCATAAACTGTAAAAACTAGCAGGTGGTCACTGATGTCAGAACTTAGTAATCTGATCACAGTATTGTTTCAATGTCATTAGTGAATATGTTGTTGATTAAGGTGGAACTGTGGCTGTGATTCTGCTGGGTCTGGGTCGTTCTGTACATTGATGAATTGGTCAGTCAGTGTTCTGTAGAAGTGTTCTGCTCTGAGATGACCCGGCCGTTGGCTTTAATCAGAAAATTATACCACAGAGAGGAGGAAGATGAAGAGGAAGAGTGATGAAGATGAAGAGTGATGAAGATGAAGAGTGATGAAGATGAAGATGAAGAGTGATGAAGATGAAGAGTGATGAAGATGAAGATGAAAAAGTGATGAAGATGAAGATGAAGAGTGATGAAGATGAAGATGAAGAGTGATGAAGTTGAAGAGTGATGAAGGTGAAGATGAAGATGAAGAGTGATGAAGATGGAGAAATGATGAAGATGAAGATGAGATGAAGATGAAGAAGTGATGAAGATGAAGAAGTGATGAAGATGAAGAAATGATGAAGATGAGATGAAGATGAAGTAATGAAGATGAAGATGAAGAAATGATGAAGATGAGATGAAGATGAAGTAATGAAGATGAAGATGAAGAAATGATGGAGATGAAGATGAAGATGAAGATGAAGAAGTGATGAAGATGAAGATGGAGGACGGTCTCTCTCTGGTGGACTCAGTGATCTGGTTTCAGAGTTCTCAGCAGACCCCTCAGATAAGAACCTGCAGATCCTGGTTCCACTGACTGCGACCCCCCGACCCCCCCTCCTCTGGTCAAACGCAGTGACCTCACGGTTCCTGATCCTGAGCCAGACTGTGCTGGACTTGGAAGTCCTGCGGCCTTTTTGAAGGACGATGAGGCCGAGTCACAGGTCAGAGGTCATGTGACCTCTGTGAACTGGATTAGAATCAAACCTGACGAAGAGACGAGTGCGGTTCTTCTGAAGCGTCTTCATGTCCTGTGAGAGGTGCATTGTGGGAGGATGATGTCCCCTGACAGCAGATGATTTCCTGATCAGACATGAACAAACCAAAGAGCACAGCTACCTTCACAAAGGAGGGAAAACCAAACACCAGACCTCATCTGGAACGTCACTGAAGGAACCTCGTGGTTCCACATCTCCATCTTGGTTTTCCACGATGTGTTTATGTTTGTCTGTTTTTAGAAACCTGATGAGAAAAACAAGACGCTGAAAGCAAACTGTCCACCACGAGACACTTTGACTCTCATTCATGTGAGAACTTTTCAGAACCTGTTTGACGTTTGAGTTCCAGCTTCCTCGTTCTCTGTTCACCACCAAAACCAGTGGGACCACACGATGCCTTCAGGCGTCCAACTAAATTCAGGACTTTACACATTCACCTCTGACAGTGAGGGTCAGCTGTAACAGTAAATGTGAGGATGCTAAGTTTTCCTGCAGCACTTGAATGCAGCAGCAGCTCTGTGGAAAGTCCCGACTCTTTGCTTTCACTTCCACCTCAGCAGCCAATCAGAGACTGAGCTGCTGATGACTCACCAGTCACCAGGAGGAGCAGGTTGTTGTGGAACAGGAGCAGAGAGGAGGAGCTCAGACGCCCCCTACTGGTAGAGTCCATGACATGACCTTTGACCCCTGCAGGTCTGCCAGAGTCCACACTGACCTCCATCATCAGGTCTGTTCACATTCAGGGTCTCATGAAGACCAGTTCAGACCTGAAGAGGTCTCTGTCCTCCAGGTTCATCAGGACACTGTAAGTATCCCAGCATGCATCTCACCATCAACCAGCAGTGACGAAGATTTTGATTCATTTTAGTTTTATTCTATTAGTGTTTTTCTGTGTTTATTCTACACGTAGGATCATTTTACACGTTGAGCATCTTTGACACAAAATAATCTGTGACATCAATCAGTTTATTCAACGAAGATTTGTTTATTTATTTTATCAGAACAATAAAAAGGAACCATCAAAAGGTCACGAATGATAATGATGAAGACACATTAATGACAATGATCACATCACTACAGCTGCAAATTAGAACAAAAACAGGTGTGTGCACAGGTGTGTGTTTGTGTGTACAGGTGTGTGTACAGGTGTGTGTACAGGTGTGCGTCAGTTTGTACAGGTGTTTACAAAATGGAAAGGTGAAATCCGGCAATCTGATTGGCTGTTAACTGTGATATAATGAGCGTATACTACAGCTACTATTCTAAAAAGCCTTATCACAGCATATCACTCCACTTCAGGGAAGCAACAATGTTTCCATGACAACAACCAGCTGTTACAGTACGCAGCTAAAAGTAGCCTGTTTGATGTCTGTTTTTAAGGCGTTAAAGGTCCCATATTATGAAAAACCCACTTTTTCTGGGATTTGGGGTGTTATTTTGTGTCTGTGGTGCTACCACACGCATACAAAGTGTGAAATAAGACCGTCCGTGCTTTTTTGAGTAAGATACGGATTTGTGAAAGCACCCTTCCAACCGAGCCATTGGAGTTCCGGGAGTACTGTTGCGTAACAAGTCCGGATATTTGCATGCTCCCACCCACCAGCCACCACCCCTACTCCTCTCCCTGGCGTCTCTCCACCCACCAGATACGCTACCTTCTCACAGATCTGCGATGTTGCTATCGAATGCACCGTGGTAGGAATCATGTCGAGCTGCCACACACAGTGTTCTGTTGGTGGCTGTAAAGACGAGCACGAATCGCTCCATCGGCTCCCAGCCGCAGAGGACAGAAGAGCGGCGTGAATTGAATTTCTGAAGGCAACGTCCCCGCTACAGTTGGCAAAAACCTGCTGGTGTGTGCTAACCACTTCGAGGCTGACTGTTCCGCCAAGCCCGGTCAGTACGAGGCAGGATTAGCTGGGAGACTTTCTCTAAGGAGGGCTCACTTCCAGCTTTGCGTGGATTATGTGCAGACGAGGGACATGTAAGTATACAAATAATTAGCTGTGTGTTTCTTCAGTAGATTAGCGCGAACTCTTGCGTGTTGTAGCGTGTGTGTTTTGCCATTGAGAACGATGTCAGGCTAACCGCTAGCTTCGAGACTACGACTCCAGCCATCACAGGTTAGCTCGCTGCCACCGTAGCTTTTGGTCCATCACACCACGTTTCTGATCTTGCAAATGAGTGAATACATGTTCGAAGGAGATGCCAGCATTCACAAATATTAAGCTGTGTTCATTTTGCAGTTTAACACGAATTAACCAAGAAGTGCTTTGCGACATAGCACAAGCTAACGCTAACCGCTAGCTTCTAGTTCGCAATCAGCATGGTCTCCATATGCAAACCCAGCGACCCGGTCGGTCAAGCGATACATACACAGACGCTCCGCAGGGCCTAAGCTTCAAGAATTTATGAAAATAATGCATTTGGAAACGTTTTCTAAACTGGAGTATGTTAGAAAAGCCCAGGGCAAAACGAGTGTATGGTTGAGACTGCTACATCCCAGCCCACACTCCAAGCATTTTTTCTTTTATTTTTACGCTGTATATAGCTGTTGGCATAGCTATTCATGTAAGATAAGGTTGATGTCACTTGTCTCTTTTTATATAGGCCAGTGCATCATTACAGTTACCTGCTATTGATCAAGTGTAGCAGTGAGCTGTTGCAGCCTTTAGTGCTTGAATTTACACTATAACAGTGCTGTCATGTTTTACTCCAAAGTATGCCCTGTTATCATAACAATATACTGTTGTTACAGCTGTCCAGGCTACTGTGTCCTGCAAGGACTACTGTTGTTATGCACTTCAGTACAACGAGAATACTGATAGAGGACAAGCGACCACATCATCAGGAGATCCTCTTTTCAAACTGAGCTTTCCAAAGTCCATGAACGGAGACAGCCAAACCAGTGAAGACTAACCACATTCGTAAGTGTGAACTCCTTTTTTTTATTTACTCAAAGAACAAACATTTATATTGTACATGACAAAAAGACACAAAGTACCACACGTCAGTACTTTCAACACAATAAATAAACCAAAAAAAATACACACTTAAATACCTGAGAAACTACAAAATTCAAAGTGCAAACTCACTATATTTGCAGTTGCTGAATGATCTAATAAATGATACTAATGATTCACTTTTTCCTGTGTGTCTGTGTATTGCACAGGTTATATTGATGATTTGATGGACATGATCACGGAGAGGATCTTTGTTGACCCATCATCGTACAGAGCTGAGATTCTGAAGATAAACATCCTGCTGGACGTGTCGTCGGAGGGGATCTTCCCTGGGCATCAGGAAACTCCCAACGTCAATCTGCATGATGGGATGACTGCTCGAATCTTCTGCCCAAGGAAGCTCCGGCACCAGCTCATAAAACTCATTGGCTGGATACCTGTAACGACTGAGAAAATTTGAACATTATGTTAGTCAACAGGTTCTATAATGTCAACATCTGTGCTGTATTTCCATGTACAAATATTCATGACTGCAGTCAATAAATATTTATTTATCTGTAAAATGTTTCATGTGAAGAAATGTATAATATATAGCATTTGCTAAGGAAAAACCTGGTTATATGGTCAAGATAAAATATGACTGACTATATTTAGTTTATTATGGTGTATGAACAGTGAAGTTGGTTATTATAGATGAAACTCACTGCTCTGTCCCCCATAGCGGTAAAGGGTCGTATTCAGCCCTGTAAGTGTTGTATGCGTTCTGCAGCGAGAACACATTTAGACAAACAGGTTCTAAACCTGGATGGTTGATCATGCATGGAGGCCTTTCATCCAACTGCTGCAGCCTTGTTGTAACCTATTATTCATAACATAAGGTGAGTATCTGCCGTGGCATGTTATCTGCAATCATACACTATGATCATACTGTAAGTGCAGGTAAAGATACTGTGACCTGTGGCACCTCCTGGCAGCATTTGTTCTCAGGCTGCATTGTTGCACGATTTCCACATAAGCGCTGATACGAACAAGTAAAAAAAATCATGCATGTATAAAGCTAAAGAAATACGAAACCTTGCATATCAACATTTGAATTTGATTTGAATGTGTGTGCTCTAGCTAGCTACTTTTTCTCAGCCTGAGGTGAATGGTCAGTAGTGCTGCTCAGCAGTGTCGCCTGTGTGTGCTCTGCCCGTTCATGTGTAAATGAGACGGAGCGCTGAAACTAACAGCGCAGTTAGACCGGTCAATGTCTCAGCAACCCAGTGATTACTAGAAACCCCTTCCTCTTTATGTAAACAAGCAGGACCTTCCGACTCTGCTTTCATATGATACCAGGCTTGTGTGGTTTGTGTGATGTGGTGAAATCAGCAGACGCGCAAAAGTGGACATACGCTATTTCCGTGTTTTCGTCACATACGCATTTATTGCGGTATGAATTATGTTTTGTTTGGGTGGCAATCCTTGGTAGAGGCTTTTAGCTGAGTTTCTCCCCGTCAATCTGGTATGCTACAAGTTAGGATTGGTGCTTCCTGGCGTGAGCATTGACCGTCTGAACTGCGGGCCTCTCACGCTGCCACCTGTACAGGCCGTGTTGAAGAGAAAAAGATAGAAAGATGTATTTTGACTAACCTTTCAGGAGCGTCCTGCTGAATTCTCTGAGGTTCTGTAGGAGCCTTCCCTCCTTCAGGATCCGATCCAGGTTCGAACATGTACGGTTGAACTACTGAAGAACTCGGTCTATTCACTACCGTCATGTCCGCTACTTTCGCACGGGCAGAGCTACGTGAGTCTACGCTCTCCCCGTTACCACGGTGACATGGGTGGGACAGCAGCAGCTCATTTGCATTTAAAGCTACAGACACCAGAAACGGCACATTCTGAAAGGGGCTGAAAAAGAGGGATATAGAGGGGGGCAAGAATCTTTTCCTAAAAGCTATTTCCAGCAAACAGCATCAAAACTTATTGAAAAATTGTCATAATATGTCACCTTTAACATTCAAACCTGTTCGCGGTCAGTCAGGATCAGACTGAGACACTCAGGACTCTACAGGCTGATCTGTCACTGTCTGACTGAACAGCCTCATGGAAATGATATTTTACAATTCTTCACATTATTTACTGACATCATTTGGTGCTTTTAAAGTCGTGATATTCAGATGCCGCTGCTGCGTCTCCAGGTGTCTGCCGCGATGTTACATATAGTCGCTTAATAAAGTCACTCAAAGGTAAAACTGTTAAAAAAAAAAAAAAAAAAAACAAAAAACTGTCATTCATTGAGGATTTGGGTGGATTCTTCCGGACCACTCACTCATGGTTAACTGAGGGGGGGCCTCGCATGTTTACGTCACGGGGCTGATCGTCAGAGAAGCAACAATGTTTCCATGACAACAAGCTGTTACAGTAGGAAGTAAAAAGTAGCTGCGGTGTTTTAACAACGTTAACAAACAGACTAAATGAGTTGAACTCACATGTTTCAGGTTAATTTTCTCCTCCAGATGGGTTAACAGTGGTAGAGCTGATTGGGCAGTGAGGCAGGAACAGACGACCTGCAGAGCTAACGTACGGAGAGGTGGGACGATTTTTTTCACAGCAGGGCTATTTTATTAGATAATATGTATTTCTGTTTAATTAAAAACTACATGAAAATTATTGTGTATTCCTCTTTCATATTGCCATTATTGGTAACCTCCGCTACCGTCGGGCCGAAGAACGCCCCTGAGCTGAGGTACAATGAGCGTGTACCACAGCCTGTCGTGATGTATTGCTTAAGTGTACAGGTGTGTATCAGTGTGTACAGGTGTGGGTATAGGTGTGCGTCAGTGTGTACACGTGTGTATCGGTGTGTACATGTGTGTACAGCTGTGTATCAGTGTGTACAGGTGTGTATCATCTATGTGTGTGTGTTGTGTACACTCCACACGTCTCCGTTCAGGGCGTTGGCGGCTCCCTGCAGCGTCCAGGTGAAAAAGGCGAGCTGTCGTCTGAAGCGTTTCTCGTCGAAGCGTTCAGGGTCAGAGGTCAGCAGAGTCAGATGCTCTGTGAGTGCGCTCAGAGTGTGGTCGCCGCAGCCATGGATCACGTGACGGAACGGCGTCTCCACTGCCGACACATACTGAGACAGGAAGTAGTATTCCACCTGAGGACGGACGCAGGAAATGATGTCACTAAACTCGGTATATCAGAGGTCCTCAAGCTGAGAGAAACTCTGAGGCGCCGAATGGCTGCAGTGACTTTCTGAGAGTCACATGATACATGGAAGACACATGAATTCAGGAGCTGCTAACTCTCTCAATGGAAACAAATAAAAACAGAAAAATACTTCCTGTGTTCATCCACCAAAGCATGATGGGAAACTGTGTGTGTAATGTACCCTCATGATGCGAGTGTTGTAGAAGCGAGCGGTGGTCGGGTCGTGCAGGTCGCTGTAGTCGACGGCTCTCTGCAGCGTCTCGGCTGCTCGGCTGTAATCTCCTCTGGCACTGAAAACCCACTGAGGGGACAAACCTCTGGACTGGAGACAGAGACAGACAGAGACAGAGACAGAGACAGGGACAGAGACAGAGACAGAGACAGAGACAGAGACAGACAGAGACAGGGACAGGGACAGAGACAGAGACAGAGACAGACAGAGACAGAGACAGCAGGGACAGAGACAGGGACAGAGAGCTCTCAGAGGTCTCACTGTGGTTTTCTTCTTGGAAAAAAAAAAATATGAGACATCGTCGTAATCTTGATGTCCACGGTGTCTTGACAGCTGCGGTGTCCTCCTGTCCTGACTGGGTGTGAACCAGGTCTCTGTCCTGGACCAGTTCACACTCAGACAGACAGCTTCAATAAAACTGGACGCTGACGCTCAGATTACAAACTACGATGGCTTCCTCCATTAGAGACACTGTCCACTCAGAGGACAGCTCTGTGAGGCCGATTCTTATTGGTCAACGGGGTTAAACACCTTGCACAGGTTTCGTTCACACCTGTGTGTGACTTCATGACAAAGTGCTGCAGGCCTGTCTTTGACGCGCCCTTGTAGGCCACTGTAGACGGACTATCAGGACACGGTGACACAGGTGAGACATACCTGCAGCTCAGCAGAGTGTTTGTTGAGCTGAGCGCTGAACTGCAGCACTGTCTGGGCGTAGGAAGTGATGCGTAGCGGCAGGATGTGGTCGTGGGCCAATCGCAGCACCATCTCCCCCACCAGCTCCCCTACGCTCCGCCCCGTGACCCCCAGACGACCCCCCAGCACTTCCTGTAGGCGGGAGACACTGTCCAACGGTGTGTTGACGAACGGGTACGCTCGCTCCTGAAGGGACAGACACAGATCTGATGACATCCACCTGCAGCAGCACCTGCACACCTGTGCGCCAAATACACATCACATGACATCATATGACACGATGAGGCCGACATGAGGAAGAGAAACACGCTGAAGGTGAAACTGTGACAGCATGAATGAGACGAAGACACACGGCGAGCTGCAGCATGACGATCACATGGACGATGGCACAATGTGGCGTGTTGAGTTCAAGGACACCAAGTTTACCTCTGTGAATCTGAGCTCCACCGCTGGAACTCCTGCGAACGCCGTGAAACTGTAGGCTCCACTGTTCAGATACAACGGCTTCACACTGAGGAGAGCAGAGTTTACTTTGAGTCCTTCAGCGCCTCCTGCTGCAGCGAGGCGTTCATGACGTGCTGCTGTGTGTGTGGTGTGTACTCACATCCTCCAGCTGCCTCCCTCTCTCTCTGCCTGGCTGTAGATGGTCTGACCTGCATGTTTGGGATGCTCCACCTCACACACACACACACACACACACACACACACACACATTAAACTTTCAGGACACTGTGCGTCTGTCTCCACCTTCCTGTGAGGACACCATCAGCTGAGAAGACACAAGCATCAGTTCATGGACAGTGACAGTGAGGGTTTGGTAAAGGAGCAGGAGTGAGTTCATCCATTCATTCAGTCTGTAATGAAGACATGAATGCAGGTGAAACACTGTCAGCTGGACTGGATCAGCAGTCAGCCTTCACCTTCCAGGTGATGGTACCTTAACGTCAGGTAACAGAAAATGAAAACAGGTGACATAAAAAAAACACAGAAAGATAAAAAACACACAAACATGAACTCTGAGGAACACGTTCACCTGTCTGATGGCAGCGTCCAGCAGGTCCACCAGCAGAGGACTGGTGTAGGCAGACAGGACATCATCACCTGCAGACAGACAGACAGACAGACAGACAGACAGACAGATGTTCATGTCATCTCTTTCATTGGCCGGTACATTAGTAGGTCTCCTGTGATTGGCTGAGAGCTGTGTGTTACCCATGACAGCCTGGTCCAGACTGAAGTAGGCCACAGCCTTCAGGTGGAGCATGGACAGGTAACCCTGCCAAACAGAGGTCAAAGGTTACTGTGTTACTATGGCAACAACAAAGCCAGAGGTCAGTGAGAGAGGACAGAAGTTAAACTCTTCCTCTGTGGTGTGAAACACAATTTCTGCTCTCTGATTGGACGAACCTCCAGCCACTCAGTAGCTCCAACGTTCCCAAAATCTCCAGCGTCCCAACTGACAAACAGCAAACTGCGTCTGGGACTGAAGCCTGCGCGCACGCACACACACACACCCACACACACACACACACACACACACACACACACACACTCTGGTCTGAGCGACTGTTGCGCAGACAGGAAGCACACCTGTCTCCAGGTGAGTCTCACCGTTCTTCACCATGGCAGAGAAGGTTCGAGCCAGCTCCAGGAGGATCGCTGTTCCAGCTCCAGACTTCACGGCTCCTGGACCCAACGAGTCCCTCTGGGCCCCGAGGATGATGTACTGGTCTGACAGAGAGATCAGAAGTTTATCCTCGCCGCCATCAGGTCTTCGTGATTCGCTCGTGCGGCCGGTGCGTACCTGGCTCCACCCGGCTCTCCAGAGACGAGAAGATGTTGTTGAGCAGGACGGGTGTCATCACATTGTGGACGGACATCTTGACTCTGCGTCCGGAGTTGAACTCTGGACCGACTGCACAGCGCACATACGGCAGGCGACCGCGCCATGACGGAGGACAGGACGCGCCCGTCAGCTGGCTGAGACACAGAGAAACACGGTGAGGCCACGATGCCACCTGAGCAGGTAACCTGAGGGGGCGGCGCTCACCTGAGCAGCTTGGCGGCTACGGTGGCACTGATTGGCAGGACTGGGATGAGTGGCAGGCCGGAGGACTGGATGGGCGGGAACTGAGTGTGATTGAATGAGGGAAAGCCAGGGCTGAAGGGGTCACCTGACCCCAGGTGGACCTGTGATTTGATGACACAGGGAGAGAAGCTGATTGGTCAGGAGCAGTGAGACGGGGAACGTGTGTGTGTGTTTGTATGTGTGTGTGTTACGTGTTCGGACACGGCGGTGTGTGCGTTCAGTCCGAGACGTCGGGGGTCCTGCGGCAGGTCGGCGGGGTCGGGGTAAATCAAAGCTCCGCCCGCTCCGTTCCTCTCAGCCAACCAGACCTTCTCAGCAAAACTGACCCCGCCCCCGACACGCATCACCACCACACGGCCGACCACGGACACGCCCACACTCTTCAGCCAATTAAAATCCTCCAGACGACCGTAGTTGGCATAGACCACGCCCCCCTGTAGAGAGAGACAGGTCAGGATAACTGTGGTCACCATGGTGACAAACCCACCCTGTCTGTCTCACCGTGGCACTTCCTGCGGCGCTGTAAGGACAGTAGTCTGCCGGGTTCAGGGGAATCTGTTCTGAGATCAGTCCTGCAGAGTCCAGCAGCCACAGCGAGCTCCTCTGAGACCTGCATGCACACAGACACGACAGGTGTTCCCTCTGTCAGCACTCCGACCTCTGAATGGCTCTTTGCACCGTCTGCGTACCTGTGGGGGAACTGCAGCGTGGCGTACAGCGACTCCGTCCAGGTGTGATCCATCTGCAGGTCTCTGAAGCGCCGCAGGATCTCTGAGGCCACAGAGGTTCCCTCTGAGGAACCCGGAGGATGACTCGCTCTGCTGACTCGACTGACGGCGACAAACACAAACACTGATTCAGGCTGGAACATCACAGAGAACCCAGCAGAACACCTGAGACCTGGACTCAGTGTTTGACCTGCAGGGGGCGATCAACAAGGATACAGCCTTCACTCAGCCCGCTCACCCACCAATCACAGACGTCGCCCTGCTCACTCACCAATCAATCAATCAATCCATCAACATCAAGTGAACAGGAACCAGCTGATCACCTGACTGTGTTGTGGATATCTTCATCCTGCAGCAGCCTCTTCATCATCACCCTCAGCTCTCCCAGGTACAGCCCCACCCCCACTTCTGCAGGTGGTTTAGTCCTGCCCCCCAGCTGGTCATCCTCCTCCCCCTGACCCCCCACCTGGGAGCAGTGGTACCGCCCACTGAACATGGCGTACGCCAATAAAAACGCTGCAAGAGATAGACCACGCCCACTTTAACCACATGATCAAACTAATCAATGACAGGGTGTATGTGTGTGTGTGTGTGTGTGTGTGTGTGCGCGTACCTGTGGTGAAGATGACGACTCCACACACACACAAAAACATGCTGACTTTCCGGTAACCATGGCGATGCCGCCGCACCAATGCTGTGATGTCACTGTTTGGCCCCGCCTCCACCTCCTCCTCAGCCTCTGATGTCACAAACCTCATCTCCACCCTCTGAGCTCCTCCCACCTCCTCATCCTCAGCCACACCCACAGAGGAAGCCTGGAGACAGAGAGGTGTAACCTGTAACCATGGTTACAGGTCAGAGGGGGAGGAGCTTGTCTCCATGTGGCTCACCTGTGGTCTCACCTGTGTCAGACGAGTCCTGATGGCGTCCATGACGAGCTGCAGAGGAGCGACGGGCAGTTAGATGAGCCTGAACCTAAACAGCAGAACCTCACACTGAGGCTCCTGATTGGTCCACCGTTTCCTTAAGCAGCAAATGAGATCTTTAGTTCAGAAGGTGATTCTTCCATTGTTGTCACTAACATCTGATGATTGATGGACTAATTTAATCTACTGAGAGTTCAACAGGAAGCAGCTGAGACCCTGCAGGCAGCACGAGCACATTCATCCAAAGCTAAGCTAACATAGCCTAAGCTAACGTAGCCTAAGCTAACGTAGCCTAAGCTAACGTAGCCTTATCAAGTCCTGTGGTTATAACGCTAACCTTACCTTCAGTCGTTGCTGTCAGGACAGTTCAGCATTAACGTCTAAATGTTCTTCTAATGTTCACTGAAGAAATGACGTGATGCCTCATTTCAGGTCTCCTCTGAATGAGCAGCAGCTACCTGTGCTAATGCTAATGCTAATGCTAGCAGAGGAGGAACAGAGAGACAGCGATTCAGAGTCCACAGACTGACTCAAACATGGACATGCTCTCCTCACTCTTTTCTTCTCTATCTTCCTCTTCTTCTTCTTCTTCTTCTTCTTCTCTCCCGTCTTCTTCCTCTTGTTTCTCCTTCTCCTCTGTCTTTCTCCTCTTCCTCCTCCTCTTGTTCTTGTTCTTCCTCTTCCTCCTATTCTTCTTCATCTTCTTCTTCGTCTTCTTTGTCTTCCTCTTCTTCTTCTTCTTCTTCTTCTTCTTCCTCCTCCTCTTCTTCTTCTTCCTCTTCCTCCTCTTCTTCTTCTCTATTTCTTAGTCTTGCTCTTGTTCTTCCTCTCCTTTGGTTTCTTTCTCCTGTGATTCTTCCTTTAAATCGTCAGACTTTGATGTGTTCGCTCTCGTCTGTTCTGTCTGTAGTTCTCAGTTTTGGTTCTTTACGTTCCTCCGTCAGTCACTTCCTGTGACGTCCTCACTCACATTACAGATCTGGGGTCAGTGATGAAGCAGCCGCTGTTTTCCTGAACGCTGAGATGTGATTGGTTCCTCACAGGGGTCAGAGGTCAGCATGTTGTTTGATCTGGTTAACTTTATTAACAGTGAGTAAACACACACACGCACGCACGCACGCACACACACACACACACACATACACACACACACACACACACACACGCTGTCTGCTGAAACATTAAAGCCTCTAAAATCAACCTGAACTGATGTTTTTTGGTTCTAAATGTCAAACTGCTCTGCGTCAGGATTTAAGGTGGTCCTCTAATTTAAGGTGGTATTTAGCAGCTGGAGGACGATTCAGAGTGACTGGACGTCCAACGTGTCCACGAGCTGAGAGAGACGCAGAGACGTGGACTGATCACGTGACGAAGAAGAACAGCTGATCGATAAGAGAGACGGTGAGTGTCAGAGGACTCACCTCGTCTGTTCCTCCTGTCCGTCCACCGTCTCATCCGTTTGTCTTCTGTGTCTTAACTTCAGAAAGTCCAAACCCCGCCCCCGCTGATGTCACCTGACCTGCTGACACAGAGCTCCGCCCCCTTCATCTTCCACAGCTTACAGTGAAAAACAAAACAAAACAGTGCTACCAATCAAATCAGCCCGTCCCGTCTTTGTGCTAAATTCAGACAAATACATCGATGGATGGATGAATCTACAGTTCATCCATCCATCGATGCAGACGTGGAGGGAGACGATAAATACTGTAAGACTGTAAGTAACAGCTGGTTTGGTCATTGAACATCGTCAGTGTCTGTTCTGTCTGTTCTGTCTGTAGTTCTTCATGGAACAGTCGACCTGACGGACAGTCGTCAGCGACGCTCCGACAGCTGAGGGGAACATGAAGGTCTGAGGTTGTAAAAAGAGAAATGAAACGACCGATGAGGACATTTTATGTCAGTCTGTCTTATGAATATATGGACGGCTGTTCAGTATTCAGTGATAACTCTTCATGATGATGAAGACCATGAGACGTGCTCTGTCTGTGCAGGTGAAGGTGCAGAGTTCAGCCTGCAGAGGGCAGCGTCAGCTGCTGTGAGACACCATCCAGTATCTCTGAAGGCGTCCCCGTGAGACCTAATGAAGACCAGCTCCTCAAACACCTCCAGCAGACCGACTGCAGGAGCTGACCTGAACGCAGCTCGACACGTCTGAAAGTGATCAAACTGATCTCTACAGACCAGAAACAACTGACAGTCCGTCACAGGTTACAAAGACCTGAAGATCTGAACCAATGATCATCACTTCTAACGGGTCTAACAGGATCCAACAGCAGCGCCACCTGAACCTGGAAGTATGTGAGTCTCTTGATTGGAGCTGGCTCGATGCTCCGCTCAGAGTGAACAGTGGCTTTTGGATTTGTTTGGTATGCCAAACAGCAAACAGGCTCACAGAGTCTCACATTCAGGAAGGACAAAGCAAAACACCTAGTCAGAGCCACGAAGCTCAGGTAGGTACCAGGGGCAGGAGAACAGGTGAGGTCAAAGGCAGGCTGGGTCGAGGATAAACGCTGGAGAGTCTTGCATGAAGGCAAAGAACAATCCTGTAATGAGTGAGTGAGAGCCACTGAAGTACTGCACTGATTAGTGACGAGTCCCAGGTGTGTGTCAGGTGACTGAACAGGTGGGCGTGGCTGAGAGGTGAAGACTGCTGAGCAGGTGAGCAGGTGAGAGGGAGAGTGGCAGCAGGTAAGGAGTCGATCGTGGTGACATCACTTTGATCTGAGTTAAAGGATTTCAGAATGAAGCTGAGACTCATTTCTTTTCATGGAGGGAAACAGAGAGAGAAACTCACTTTACATGAAATGAGACGTTCGTGGTTCATTGATCGTCTTTAATGTTTCTTTAATTAGATTTGATAAACGATGACTGAATGTAGTTCCTCTGTTTCTGCTGAAGCTCAAACATCTTGTTGCTCCTGACGTTAAAAGTGCAGTTTAACCTTCAGAAACTGGTCAAATTCACGTCGAACTGAGAGAACGATGAGCTGCAGAATCGAGCTCACAGTGTTTCATGATTCAGAAACGTCTTTCAGACAGAAAAATCGAGCTTCAGAGACGTGAAATGATCAGAGTTGAAGTGAACGATGGAGCTTCTGATGAAGGTTCATGTGATCACATCCTGTTTATGAACGTCTGATCAATAAATCCAGAGTCTCACAGAGTTTTCTGAAGGTTTATTGAGGTTTGAAAATGTTTCACTTCAGTAAAAATATATAAATCCAACAATCAGAAACCTACAAGCCCCAAATCGTTCAAAGCAGAGGATTATATTTGATTCCATGAGCAGAGTTATCGAGTCAGTTAGTGGCTGAAAAATATTGATTCCACACAGTAAAGCAGGACAAGAAGAAGAAGCAGAGTCCAGATCCAGAGTCCAGACTAAACCTGATCCAGGACTGTCAGAGTAAATAGCACAGAGGGACCTTTACTGTCCTCAGACGGTTCAAACATGTTGAAGCAGAGCACAGGACAGTGACAGGACAGTCCTGGATCAGGCTTTAGACCAGCTGAGCATCAGAGTACAGATCATCAGAGGATCAGGACTTCAGCCGCTCCAGCAGGTGGCAGCACTCAAAGTCTGCTGAGCTGAAAACACATGAAGCAGGTTCAAGCAGCAGCTGTTTTCTCTTCCATCTGACCAACAGCCACAGAACCAGGTCCAGGACCAGGTCCAGGATCAGTTAGAGGGAACCAGAATCCTTCCTGGGTGAAAGAAGACATGAGGACAGGGTCACCGACAAATACAGATCCCACATCGTTTGAACTGGTCTAAACTGGTCTGACATCGGACCAGGCTTCTGGTCTCAATGTCTGGACAACAATCTGCTCTGAAACTGGTCCAAACACTGAAACTGGTTCACAAGCTGGTGAAAACCAGACCAAAGTCTGGAACTGTCCAAAACTGATCTACAGCGGTTCTAGAAACTGGTCTAAAATTGGTCCAAACTGGTTTTGGACTGTGTGCACTGGTCTGACCTCGGGCCTTCCTCTTGTAGTAGATGAATCCAGCCAGAGATAAGATCAGACCCAGGATCAGTCCTGAGGCTCCGATGGCGATCTTGTTTCTCTCAGACTCGGGCATGGACGGGTCTGAGGACAGACAGGTAGAGAGGCAGACAGGTGAGCAGACAGGTAGAGAGGCAGGTAGACAGGTGAACAGGTGAGCAGACAGACAGGTAGACAGGTGAGCAGACAGACAGGTGAACAGGTGTGCAGACAGACAGGTGAGCAGACAGACAGGTGAACAGGTGTGCAGACAGACAGGTAGACAGGTGAGCAGACAGACAGGTGAACAGGTGTGCAGACAGACAGGTAGACAGGTGTGCAGACAGACAGGTGAACAGGTGTGCAGACAGACAGGTAGACAGGTGAGCAGACAGACAGGTGAACAGGTGTCCAGACAGACAGGTGAACAGGTGTGCAGACAGACAGGTATTTACCCCAGTCAGTAACCAGAGGTTCTCTCAGGCTGGCGTGCTCCACCACACAGGAGATCTTCTCTCCAGACCTGCTTCAACACAAACCAACACATCAGAGTTCCTGTCACACTACTGAGAGAACTGGACCTGGACCCTACTGGACCTGGACCCTACTGGACCTGGACCCTACTGGACCTGGACCCACCTGGGCGTGTACTCCAGGTGAGAGTGGATCTGGTAGAACCAATCAGCGTCCGCCAGCTCGTCAGTGGAGGTGACATCAGAGGTGACCTTTTGTCCGTCTCTGAGCCAGCTCACTCTGATCTGTTTGGGGTAGAAGTCGAAGACGCTGCAGACCAACATGGCCGGATGTTTACCAGCAGGGGGCGTCACAGAGTGCAGCCTGACGTAGGGCTCAACTGGAACACAGACACGAAGAAAATTATTATTATTATTATTATTATTATTATTACTTAGAAAATGAAGTAAATTTGATTTAGAATTGATTCACTTTCAAAAGAAATGGAAACAGAAGTACGTTTTCTGTGTGTGATTGTGTTTTGGCAGAAATGGCAACCCAGACCAGAAACCCCAACAGTGCAATGGTGTCCTCTGATTGGTCCATTTCAATTATATCCCGCCCACTGGTTTTGATATCAGAACGGCCATGAAAAGGCCTTTTCCAGTAGAAATGCGAGATAGCTAAAATCAGGACATTCATACACATTTAAGTAGAACTCTGAGGTCCATTTGGAAGTGTAGTTCTGTTATTATGACAGTGTTATGATTTGGAATATACTGAACATTAATTTTCAGTCTGACAGTAAATATTCATTTTCAAACAGGCATGTGAGTCTTTTGAATGTTACTCTGAATGTCATTGGGCCCACAAAAATGAAAAATTGACTTTCATTTTGAATAAATAATGTCTTTGTAAAATTGGCAGACCAAGACTTTTAGTTTTTAAGTAAATTTGAGCTCATTTATGTGACAAGTTGAAAATGACACTTTTAGCCTTCCTCAACCCACTGACTCTAGGGTGTGAATTTTTCAGGGGATGGAATCATCAAACAGAGCTGCTGATGCACAACATGTATAACACTGACAGACAGAACGCATATTAGTAACATTAATAATAATACTAGTTCTATCAGAAGTTGTAGTAGTGGTATTTGACCAGCAGGTGGAGACAGAGAGCTGAGTTTGATGTGTTCGACAACAGTCATGACGTGTGATCAGTCTGCCATTAAAGCTTCTCATGAAAATCAATTATTTCCTTTAAAAGAATATAAATTTCATTATAATGTATTTTTATAGTTGTTTTTTTTCAGAATATTTAGCTGAATGCAGACCTGCTGAATTAAATTAATAGAAGTTTTCAATGACCACAATTTAATCAGTGTAAGATAAACTATACATCTATTGTACATAAACAGGCCAAATAATAATCTAGAATATTAAAGATCCAGTAAGAAGCAAATTGTTTAAGAATGACTATTATCTGACTGATCGTAAGTCTCATTTCCAAGTGAAACAGTATTTTATATATATATATATATTATTGTAAGCTTCATTCTGTCAGTCAGCTGAGTCTGTTCTTCACGTCATGATTCAGTCAGTGCTGATGATCAATACGTTCATCAATAACAGGATGATGTTATTGATGAATGTTACAGAGCACAAACTCACCTGACTTAGTCAGAACATTCTGGTACCAGATCCCAATGTTGTGTTGGCAGTACCTCTCCTTCTCAGCTCTCATCGCGCTCAGTTTTGAAGGATCTTTGTTCCAGTTCTTTGCGTTCTTCAGACCAGGCTCAGTGTATCCGACAAACTGCCCCACACTGCTGCTGAACCTGACATCCTCCACTTTGTTGAAATAGTAAGAGCTGATGTACTCGATGTCCTTCAGGTCAGTGGAGTTAAACACACAGCGGGTTGTCGTAAATTCCATAAATCCATCTGAAGAAGACAAAAGACTCAGAACCAGTTTGTAGACAAAATAAATCTCAGATCAGTTGTGCTCAGGTTGAATCAGTGTATTGATGAGTGATCAGTGTATTGATCGTACCTGCTGTGTAGAGGCTGATGAAGTATGAAGAGTATAAAGTGTGTATTGATGATGATGAGATAATATAAGATTTCATTAATCCAATGACAGGAAATTTACTTTTTACAACATCAAGAACAAAAAAGAACAAATAGTCAATAAAAAAAGGTCCAAAAAAGGTACTGATCAGTGTATTGATGAGTAATCAGTGTATTGATGAGTGTATTGATTAGTGATCAGTGTAGTGATCAGTGTATTGATGAGTGTATTGATTAGTGATCAGTGTAGTGATCAGTGAATTGATGAGTGTATTGATCGTACCTGCCGTGTAGAGGCTGATGAAGAGGAGGCAGAGGCTGAGGAAGGATGAAGCCATGATCTTCTGTTCACGTCTCAAACACTGACACAGTCTGACTGAGAGCTGCTCTAAAAAGCAGAGGACATGGTCACATGACCGGATCATCACCTGTTACCAGGCAGACGACTCAGCAGAGAGTCTGCTGCTGGAGCACAAACCCACACAGCAGCAGCAGAGTTATCTGTAAACTCTGCTCTAAAACTAGTTTTTCATCATTGATTCGAGTACTTTAAGGCTGAATCTCTGAAGATACTGAATCATATCACATTTTAGTGTATTTATATTAAATGACACAGTTGAGTTCAGGTAGAGAAAATGTCTATATAGAGAGCAGAAAAAGATATGAAATAAATATGTATCTGAAACAATGAAACCACAGAATAAGGATCTTCTTCCTGTTCCAGAAGAAAAGGACAGGGAAGTAAGATGGTGGTGAATGAGCTGATTTTTGCAACCTGTCTTCACTTTGCAGCTCTTGATTGTAGCTGCTGTGCTTCATGCTGGACTGATTTCCTAATTGTTATAGCTCGAAAAACAATAAGAACAATCAACAAGCAAAAACACACAAATGAACACAGACTCCACCAGAATGTGCTCCTCCTGTGTTAACAGAGGGTAATCTATAGTAAGTGAATTTGTAATTGTAGTACACACAAAATATAACACATAATTCAGGGAGAAAAATAAATAAATAAATAAATAAATAAATAAATAAATAAAACATGAAAAAATGTAGGAACTGCACTGTCTACAGCAGTCAGTCATCTTGATCACCTGTTAAATCAAAGTTTTTAACATAATTGATGAAAGGTCTCCATATTTTCATAAATACGTGCTGTTTAGCCTTCAGTATTGTTAGGATCCTGCAGACTTGTCTAATCCTTGTGTTTCCTCTTTCCCTTTCCCCAGTGTAGATTTTGTCTGTTCGTCTCCTCTGTCTGTCTAGCTGGGTGTGTCTCTACACCTGGCCAGCTCCACCTTCCCTGGAGCGCACCTGATGTGCATGACGCTGATTAGGCACAGGTTAAAAGGGGAGCGCTCTTTCCTACCTGTTGCCGGATTGTTCCCGACTTCTCCTGACTCTTTCCTCCTGAGTCCTGGCTCCTGGCGTGATCGTGTGTTTCATTAGTGTGAGTAACGAACTCTCTTTGTCTTCTGCTCGTGAGTGTGCTAATGTTACTCTTATGTACCACCACTCAAGGTGTGTTTTTCTGTTTCAGTTGCCTGAGTTTACCATATATAGATCCTGGATCATTCTAAGTCCCTTAGAGTGCCATAAGTTAAATGTAGTATCTGCTCTTTCTGGTACAAAAAGCTAATTACCCCATATTGGACTATATTGTGATAGGGAATGTGTTTCTTTTAAGTATTTTTTATATCATACAATATCCTTACCATGTGTTTTACAATTGGATTTTTAGTTTGTTTCCGTAATCGTTTTTCTGTGTCTGAGTATATAAGGGAAGAGGTAATTTTAGACCATAAGATTCCATTTCAGTCCAGTGAGGAGAATCTTTTTTGAAAAACAGAACATAACAGAACTCAGCTGTGCAGCCCAGTAGTACCACACCTCGATCAAATGGTAAATACAATAGAGACAAACAAAGTCTTGTCCTCTTATTGTTCCATATAAATCTTAAGAATATTTTTTTAATTTTTGAAAACAAGTCTGAAGGTGGTGGCAGAGATATCAGAAGAGCAATTAAAATGATTGTTGTGAAGGACGTTGTGAAGTATGACTTCACATTAGAATAAATTAGCCAAGATAGTAGCCATAAATCTTAACTTTACCCCCAAACCTTGAACAAAACCATTCATTGAATCAACGTTTAATATATAACATGTTCACTGTGTGTGCATGACGTTGGAGACACTTGTTTCTAGAGAGCTGCCCGTGCTCCTGCTTGTTTTATTAACTTCTGTTGTAGGATAGATACCGTAATATCCTTTTCTCATAAAATTACAATTTTATTCTTGTAAAATTACTACTTTATTCTCAAAGTCTGAAAAAATATTTTTTCTGCTCAATGTGGCCCTAAAACTCCGTCATACAGTCTGGTTAGGGTTAGGCATCAAAACTACTTGGTTAGTTAAGGAAAACATGGTTTCACTTAAAACGACTGCTACATTAAAACAATCAATGGATACCATCCATACTGCATACCGTCTCTTATTATGGGGAATGTAAGATCTCTCCCTAATTAGATAGATAGATACTTTATTCATCCCCGAGGGAAATTCACAAATTCCAGCATACTCCACAAATTTAAAGTAAAGGGCATGCAGTAAATAATCCAAAAGCACAGCAAGCAAAAAATTAAAAGTTAAAAGTAAAAATGTCCAGTGCAAACAGAAGCAAGTTAAGGTGCATGTTGAACAGAGTGTTGTTCAGATTCCATTCAGAACATTGAGGAATGTTGACATTAATGTTTAACATTTCCCCCCCGAGTGGAGTTAAAGAGCCGCATGGCGTGGGGGAGGAACGACTTCCTCAGTCTGTCAGTGGAGCAGTTTCAGTGACAGCAGCCTGTCACTGAAACTGCTCCACTGCCTGGAGATGACACTGTGCAGCAGATGCAGTGGATTGTCCATGATTGACAGGAGCCTGCTCAATGCCCGTCACTCTGCCACAGATGTCAGGCTGTCCAGCTCTGTGCCCACAACAGAGCCTGCCTTCCTCACCAGTTTGTCCAGACGTGTAGTGTCTCTCGCGGTAAGAAGAAGGGAAGAGGGATTGCACTGTTTGTGAATGAGAAGTGGTGTAATCCCGGACATGTTACCGATAAGGAACGTTTCTGTAGCCCGGACATTGAGCTGCTAGCTGTGGGGATGCGGCCTTATTGTTTGCCTCGGGACTTCACGTCTGCCATTGTGATGTCCAAGCAGTGCGTGACGTCATCCACTCCACCGTAGCGGAGCTACAAACGCAGCAACCAAATGCATTTGTAGCCATTGGAGACTTTAACCGCAATACTTCTTCTTTCCTTCTTCTTCTTTGAGACAACAGACTGAAATGTGTTGTGTGAGCCACATGGGGAGGACATCAACAGTCTGCCAGAGTGTATCACAGAGGACTGCACACGCCATGCTTCTGTGAAATTCTTTTCTCCGCATTTATCCCATCCTGGTAAGTCCTTCCTCCGTGGCAGACCAGGAGCAGTGGGCTGCCTGCCGACAGCGGCGCCCGGGGACCCAGATCCTTTTTGTCAGCATTGGTCAGGTGGTGATCTTGCATGTTTTTAGTGGAGGTATATGTTACGGAGGATACCCCCCGTGAACATGGGGAGAACATGCAAACTCCACACAGAAAGGCCCCTTTCCTCAGGAGCAGGCACCGAAGGCATAGTGGATGACACACCCCCTGGCGCTCACAGAAGGAATCGAACTCAGGACCTTCTAGCTGTGAGGCGACAGTGTTTCCACCGTGCCACCATGCACCATCCCCTGCCTGACTGCGAGCCAGGTAAGAAGAAAGCTGGAGATGCTGCACCTGGGCAAGGCTGCTGGCCCTGAGAGCATTAGTTCCAGAGGCCTGAGGACTTGTTCCAGCCAGCTGTCCGTGAACCTGGGTCACCTCTTCAACCTGATCCTGAGCCTGCAGAGAGTCCCAGTGCTATGGAAGACGTCCTGCATGGTTCCTATTCCAAAGAAGAAATCTCCATCTGTCCCCAACGACTACAGACCCGTTGCCCTTACATCGCTCATGATGAAGGTGTTGGAGAGGCTGGTCCTGGCCCACCTCCGACCGCAGGTGAAATCATCACTGGACCCTCTACAGTTTGCCTACCAACCCCATCTGGGTGTGGACGATGCCATCATACACCTGCTGCAGCGTGCTCATGCCCACCTGGATTGTAGCAGCAGCACTGTGAGGATCACCTCCTGTGATGTCTCCAGCGCATTTAATACCATCTAGCCACTGCGAGTGATGGGAATTGACGTGCCCACAATCTCCTGGATCACTGACTACCTGAGTACCTGACTACCTCAGTTTGTCCGACTGGGCAATGTTCTGTCGGAGACTGTGGAGAGTAGTACAGGAGCACCATAGGGGACTGTTCTGTCTCCCTTTCTCTTCACCTTGTACACCTCAGACTTTCAGTACAAAGTCCTGGATCAGTGTCCTGTACTCCTCCTCCTGTCCACTCCTGATATAGCCCATGATAGCAGTGTCGTCTGCAAACTTTTGCACGTGGCAGGACTCTGAGTTGTATTGGAAGTCCGAGAGAGCACGGTCCCCCGCGGTGCTCCTGTGCTGTAAACCACAGTGTCAGACCTGCGTCTCCTTCAATGATGGCACCGAGCTTTGAGCTGGAGCCGGTGATGATCTTCATCCCATCCCACACCTCCTTCATGATGTTGTTCTGCAACTTCTGCTCCAGTTTCCTTCTGTACTGCTCCTTCGCCTCCCTGAGCTGGACTCTGAGTTCCCTCTGCACGCACTTAAGCTCCTGCTGATCACCATCCTTGAAAGCCCTCTTCTTCTGGTTTAGAAGGCCCTTGATGTCACTCACGATCCAGGGCTTGTTGTTAGCATAGCAGCATACAGTCCTTAAGGGAACAACAACGTCCATACAGAAGTTGATGTAGTCAGTCATGCAGTTCACAGCTCCCTCAATGTCCTCGCTGTGTGACCCCTGTAGTACATCCCAGTCTGTAGTTGCAAAGCAGTCTCTCAGAGCATGCTCTGCCTCAGGAGACCACTTCTTGAATGAGCATGTGGTTGTGGGTAGCCTCCTCACTCTTGGTTTGTAGTGAGGCTGAAGCAGAATCAGTTTGTGGTCTGCTTTCCCCAGTGCAGGCAGCGAGGTGGCAATGCATGCATCCTTTACAGTTGCATACAATAGGTCAATAGTCCTATTTCCCCTGGTGTTACAGTCAGGGTTCTAAATTAACACCCGCCAACCCGCCAAATGCGGGTTAAAATTCATATTGGCGGGTGTAAATAAAAACTTACTAGCCAATTTGGCCGGTAATGCATTAGGCAATCATGTCAGTCAGAGCCGCTCTACAGTTCTTGGTCATTTGTCTCCCGGACAGTCCGTCCTACATTTCCCATGAACACGGTCGTAATGCTACGTGATGACGTACAAGATGCCCATTGGCTGTGCGCAGGCACACTACAGTTTGTAGTGCAACCGGCGCGAGAAACCACGGAAAGAAGAAGAAGAAGAATGAACGGCGGCGTGTAATAGGAGACTGAGCTCGCTAAAAGTAAAAAGTAAAGTTAGACTAAATGCTGCGGTGGTTGGGACAGACGTCTGGGGGAGAAGAGGAAGGAGGCAGGGGATGAGAATGTCGACAAAGCGTGCGAAACGAAGAAAAGAAAGTTTAACGCTAAATGGCTGACAGGTCGTGAATGGCTTGTGTTTGATCACGAAAATGCTGTCATGTTTTGTAAGGATTGCCGCCTGTACACGAAAGAAAAAAACAAGACGAATAATTTTGTGGTGGGGACTAATAATTTTAAAGTGGAGGCAGTAAAGGACCATGAGAGTGCCCGAAGTCATCAGGAGAGCCGAAGGAGTCTGCAGTACTGACTGCTGCACTGTTTGTGTTTTCTAGTTGTACAAACATAATTCAATTTATTACCAATGCAATTTTTTTGCAAGTGTTTAAGTCATGGCTGTTACTTATATATATTTCTTATTAAAGAAGGAAAGTAGAAACACTTTAAGTTGAAAGGAAAAATACATTTTATTAGGAATGTAATGATACTAAATACTTACTGGAAAAATGTCTTTTAGAAAATAATAAATCTGACAGCATATTTTGTTTGTATAAATTAAATGTTTGCACTTTCTGTGTATATTTTGTTTCATGTGTTGTACTTTCTGTGCATTTTTCAAAAATGATCAAATGCATTCAGTGGCACTCATAATCTCTCTTATTTTCACCGGGAAAAAATTTGGCTAGTGGAAATTCTGATTGGCTGGTAACTTTAGAAGGTCACCAGCCACATTGGCTGGTGATCAAAAAAGTTAATTTAGAACCCTGGTTACAGTCCACATACTGGAAGAAAGCAGGTAGCGTTGTGTCCATAGTCACATGATTAAAGTCCCCAGAGATCAACACAATGGCCTCAGGATGCTGTGTTTGCAGATTGGCAACAGTGGAGTGGATGAAGTCACACGCTACCTCCGCGTCGGCCCATGGAGGGATGTAAATAATAACGACAATGGCGTATCCAAACTCTATGGACAAATAATAAGGATGCAGACTTACAGCCTTAGTTCAATATCCCTGTAGCAGATGGAGATTTTGGTGCTTACATGCCCAGAATTACGCCACCTTGTGTTGATGTATATAGCGAGTCCTCCTCCTTGTCTCTTCCCACAGGCTTTTGTGTCTCTGTCTATCCTGACTGTGCTGAAGCCGGGTAGCTCCATGTTAGCATCCGGGATGTTTGTCATGAGCTGCATTTTAGAAAAGCACAAACTGCACTCCCTGTAGGTCTTGACATTTTTCACCAGCACAGCCAGTTTATCGATTTTGTTCGGTAGTGAGTTCACATTTCCCATGATCACCGAGGTTACCGAAGGCTCGTATCTCCACTTTCTCGCTAGCCACTTAGCCTTTAGCTAATGGCACTAACCAGCCTGCAGAGGGAGTACTGGGAGTGAAGCATCATGTGCTTCTCATTCAAGATGGCGCCACACACCTTTTTGGCACAAGTTCTTCTGTGTCATCATGTTCTACTAGTTCTGCAGCTTCGATTTCAGAACTTTCAATGTCTATCCCATCCATCTTCACCGTAACGTAATGTAACACCTGAGCACTACAGTTTACCTCCACCATGCCTGTTTAGAAGCACCACATTAAAAACGGTCGGTCTGAAACAGTGCCGCACGGCGCAGCGTTCCGAAAGTTGTGCAATGAAATACACCGGTGTGGCCATATATTAAAAATTCATATCATAACAAAAATATACACCAGTATTCGGTGTGAACCAGTGTCCTGCCCAGGACTATGAAAGTCTGAACTGTTGAGCAGCTGAATAGTACATCAAACAAGAATGAGAAAAAAATTCCACTTTCAGAATGACAGCAGTTGGTCTCCTTGATAAAAGAAGAGCTGATGCAGCAGAGAGCTAAACATGACCCTGACCCAACATTTTTAGAAACTGGGTTGTACTATTATCATTGATATGGCAGTTGGTCAGTTTTACAAAGACAATCAATCAATGACAGGAAAAACCTCTGTCACACAGATGAGACTTTGTCACTTTATTTACATTGATTTTTACAGTGAGCCATGAGTTAATTGATTATTTGTGACATTACATTAAAAACACTTTCCACCAACAGCTTTCATGTGAGAATATGTTTCTAAAATGATATAATCTGTCCACTTGACCACAATGTAAAAGGTTGTTATTATGTTTAAAATGTGAATGTGAATGTCAGACAGAGCATATCAGAGGAGGATTTATGGAACAGCGGTTTGTGATGTGTGTTAGCGCTGATTCATTAAGGTAAATTTTATCTACATGAAGCAAACAGAAACAAGACAAAGCTTCGGGAACCAGCAGCTCCTCAAACCTCTGAAAATGAAAACTGATGACATCATCAGCCTGACCAATCAGCTGCACTCGTTTCCTTTGATGAGGAAGAAGGTTCCAGCAGCCACACCGAGCAGACCAACAGTCAGACCGAGACCACAAAACACCGCAGGTCCAATACTGGGCTGCTGCACGTCCACGTCTGGAGACAGAACACAGGAACGAACATCACTGACCCTCGTCAGGTGTGTTTTGGTCAGTAATTCAGGTGTTTGTCTGCAGTTTGTGTCAGTTTAAATAAAGTTTTCTCACCCCAGATTCTGGTCAGTGGTTGGTCCAGGGCCACATGTTCCACTGTGCAGCTGTACATGTCTCCCAGCTGTGGGGTGAAGTCCAGTCTGGACACCTGGTGGAAGGTGATGTCTTTGTTGAGGTAGGGGACATTGATGCTGGTTCCTTCGGTCACTTTCTGTCCGTTCTTTGTCCAGTGGACCTTCACAGGAGCAGGATAGAAACCAGTCACATGACAGATGAGGGTGTTCTTCTGTCCCAGCTCCACGTCGTTTCTGGGGTAGATGATGGGGCTGGAGGGAGGATCTGTCCAGGAACAAGAGTACAACACAATGATGCATTCACTGCAAAGTCATATATTATAGTCTCCACCATTTCACTATTCAATTTTTGGGTCATAATCCCGAACATATTACTGTGGCGGAATGCATTTGCACTCCTAATATTCAACTGATGGCAGTAGGACTGAGACCGTACTATATTTTAATGAAGTTCATGCACACCATTGTTATGACTGTTTACGTTCCACATTCACATTGGAAACAGAAACTATTTACAGTTAAGATGGAAAAATATGATTCATTTGAAGGGAATAATCTTAAATTCAGTGATGCTGTGATCATGTTTCTTGATGTGTTATTGTTACTGCAATAGATTGTTTGCAGATGACATCATGTCACTTTTCTGTTGTGGCACGAACTGCAGATGAAGGGCAGGAATTGATTTTCTGCATAGGAAACACTATAACACACTCTCAAAATGCAGATGTTTTGCAATGGTTATGGTTGCTCAGATTGATCAAACCAAGAAACCAGGAGGAGCTTTTACTGAGCACCAAATGTTCATAAGGGTGAAAAATGCAAGAAATTGACCGAAAAATGCTGAAAAAAATGGCGTCTTAACTGTTTGTGGTTGGGAGGAGCCGAGTCAGATGGTAGAAATGGTTTAACATTAGCTAGTTTAGCTTAGCTTGTTTTAAATCTGTGGTGATAGATTTAAAGTAACACCTGCAAGCAACATGACTAACTTTGTTAAATCAGCGTTAACAGTTTCACCTGAAACAGCTGAACGTGAATAATAATGAAATGCAGTCCATGAATGTACCACCGTCAGCATGTTTCATTCAGTTTTTTTCATTGGGCTGATTAAATATGTGAACACATTCTGTGTGTGTGTGCCTTTTCTTTTCAGTGTTCCAGCTTTTAATTAATTAAACCATTAATCAAACTATTAGGTATTTAATGGCCCTTTGAATAATTAACACAAAGAATCAAGTCAATCAAGGGACGGAATAGTTCAATTTTGTATTTCTCTTACCAAGCTGCAGAGGAGGGTTGTTATAGGCCTCCAGATCAACTTTCAGGTTCTGTTTGCAGATCTGTTGATTAGCCACAGCACTTTCATAAGTTCCTTCCTGATAGCTCATATGATCGATGAAGTTGGGCTGAGGCTCCACTCCTTTCTTATTGATGAAGTCAGCGACCCAAACCTCTTCACCATCCAGAGCGTACATGAACTCTCCATCAGAGTCAGAACAGCCATTGATAGCAAGGTCATCATGAAGAGCTGAAAACAGAGACAGAAGCTGATGAAGGACTCTGTGTGTGTGTGTGTGTGTGTGTGTGTGTGTGTGTGTGTGTGTGTGTGTCTGTTTACTGTGTTTGATATGAATCATGAGACAGAAACTTACAGTCAGCTGAGACACAGAGGACACAGGAGACCACCAGGACCAGCATCATCTTCATCATCGTCATCTTCATCAGCAGCAGCTCTCTGTAGACCTGAACCCGTCTGAGACTCTGTAGACCTGAACCTGTCTGAGACTCTGTAGACCTGAACCAGTCTGAGGAGAACTGACAGAAACTCCAGCAGCAGCTGAGCTCTTACACACAGAACAGCCAATCACAGAGCAGAGATGACGTGATGTCATCAGTGTCCGGGTAGACACAGGCTGCTGCTGCTCACACATGAACTGTAAGACACAGACAGCTGAGATCAACCGATCAATAATCAATACTGTCTTGAATGAATGAATGAATGAATGAATTATGAATGAATGAATGAATGAATGAAGGCTTTATGTCAAACATGTAAAAACTTTACAAAACAGCAAAATCAAAAACAAGTGAAACGATATTAATGAGTTTGAAAATGAAGAAGAAGTAAAAGCTTTTTTCATCCTTCCCCTTCACCACTTAGTAATTCATGTGTCCACTTCCTGTGTGTTTGTTTGTTTGTTTGTGTGATCACATCCTCACAAACACAATGGATAAACATATTTGTCTGTGCCAACAACAGGAAAATAAACAAATAACCAGTCAAACAAACAGTATGTTTGTCACAGCGCTCCTCGCCGTCCTCTGTCTGCCACACGTCTGTGCTGCTGTCTGAACTGACTCCAGTTTGGACGTCGGCAGTTTGTTCCACACAGAAATACAACATGTTTTTAAAGTTGTGTGAACACAGAGAAGTTTGAGTATTTCCTGGCAGAAGGTTGTTTGTTCTCTATCGATGATTTGTGCTGTTTGAAAATGAACCAGATCAGTGAATTCAATGTTTCTGATTTTAAGAATGGAGGATTTGTGAGTTCTCTGTGAGCAGTGTTATGAAGTATCCTCATGGCTGTTTGCAGTACAGACAGTGGCTGTCATGTACATTTATAAATTAAATATTGTAATATTAGTGAACTACAAAGAATGGGAGTGATTTGTGATCCAGAAAGTGTTTTTTTTTATTTAGTACTGAGATTTGTTTTGACATGTTTTATGTGAGATCTCCATGTTGTTTTTCATCTATAATTACACCAAGAAATTTGTTTCCATGAACTCTCACAATGTCAACTCCATTGACCTGCATGAGTGAATTAGTCCTTTTACAATTCCCAAATAACGTGAGTTCAGTTTTATTTAGATGTGACGATAATTTGTTTTAATCAAAGCACTTCTTTAATTCACACATTTCTGCAGTAATCATCCCCAGAAGCTCCTGTAAATTCCTCCCTGCTCAAAAAATATTTGTATCTTCTGCAAATGAGACTAATTTTAATACTTCAGAGACTTTACAGATGTCATTTAAATAGAGGACGAACAGTTTTGGACCCAGTATGGACCCCTGGGGGACACCACGTCACGCCATGTCCAAGCATGAGGACGTGTCGTCTCCCAGCTTCACAGACTGTCTCCTGTCTATCAAAACGATCCTGATCCCATAAAGTTATTGATTAATGTCATGATTGATTGTGTCAAAGCTTTGTGAGGTGGATGAATATTCCAGGTACGTTCTGTTTATGATCTACAGCCTTCGTGGTTTCCTCAGTTGATTCTTTTAATGTCAAAGATGTTGAACTGTTTGGTCTGAACCTGTCGGATGAATGAATAATCAATGTTGATCTATGAATTTGTGGAATCTGCTGTTGAATATTTTTCTAGTATTTTTGAGATCTGTGGTGGTAAACAGGCCTGTAAGGTGTGAAGTGGTGTCTGTCGCCAGTTTTAAACAGCAGCAGATGAAAATGACCCTTTTCACAATGTTCATATCAATGTTGTTACAGATGTTTTATGTTTACATTTATTTACAATATCAGCTGTTTGTTTTTTAATGATATTATTTAATATATCCATATTTCTGTAATATTGTGTTTGTTATTATCTAATATTACACAACAGTATTCTTCTCTGCTATCCCTTATAATATTGGTTAACCTATTTTTATATTTTTTATTTATTCTCTGCCTCTTTAGTTCTTTGTTTTATGAATTCTCTATAGATGTATTTTTCTTTTCACAGGCATTTTGAAACCCCTTCGTGATCCATGGTCGATCTGTGTATTTATGTTTTCTCCTATATTGTTTAATAGGACAATTTTTATCATATAATGATGTAAATATCCTTAAAAATGTTTCATAGGCATTGTCGAGCTCATTTTCCAACATCCCAATTTCGTACTAGCAAGTCGTTCTTTTTTTATATACTTTATTTTTCAAGGTTTTTTGTACAGAACATGGACAGCATCAGTGCAATGAACAAAAGCAGCCATGAGCAGATGAAATAATTCACATCCTAACCATGAGTGTCCATACAAAGAAACAAAGAATGAACATAAAAGAAAGAAGAAAGACAAAAAGTATATTCACACATGTCTGCGCCTGAACATCCACTTGCACATGCTCACTTACACCCATGTGACCAAATACTCATAAACATATTCAAACTGCACACAAACACATGAGCACATTCATAGGAACAAACATAAGAAAGCCTCGGGGTTGTGAGTAGGTCGTCACTGATCACAACAATATGGTCATTTTTCTTCATAAATGAGGTGTGTAAGACGTTGACAGGTATTCACCTCCTCTTGATGTACAGGTGCTCCATTTTCCCAGAGGGCGTCACCTTTGTCCCTTTGTAGTCTGAGACTAAGAGTCAGTCGCTCCATTGTTTGGATATCGATAATTATGGATATCTATAATTATGGATATCCATAATTATGCTTCCCACTGATTAACCGTGGGAGGTTCTGTGTTGAGCCATCTTCTTCTTCTTCTTCTTGTTCTTTTTTGCTGGCGGCCATAAAGATCTTTAGGAGGTATCTGTCTTTTTCTGAACAGCTGAAATTAAAATTATACTGCAGGACTTCACTGGTAACCCTTTGAACTCCTTCCTGGAAGGATTTAAGAGTGGGAAGCTGCAGAATCTGTGTGTGTGATCTGCCACACTGCGTCCACATCCAGCATGTCGGCTGTAGTCCTGTCTGTTCACACTTTCGCTTTGGTGTAAAAAACATCAGAGAGAATTCTTCCAGGAGAAATCTCTCCACATTGGTGAGGCTGTAGTGGTGATTTGTGTGTTAATTAGTCTTCAGAGCTAATTACAATTCCTGATTCTTTTTCCCATTTGGCCTTAATATAGTTTGTTGAGTGACCTCTTAACTCAGCTAAATATAGAGTTCATCGATGATCTTTATAGACGGTTTGTATTATATGCTTTGATAAACATTTTGTAATACCTGATGTATTTTCCTGTTTGGGTCCTTTAATATTCTTATCAAGGTGGTGCTGGAGTTGGAGGTACCTGCAGAGGTCCTGCTGAGTAAGGCCGTATCTATCGGACCTGGTCTCAAAGTCCATGAATTCCTGATTGTCGACTCGCAGACACAGTGTGAGTCCTTTTCTCGGCCATTGAGTGAAGCCTCCATCGTTTCTACCTGGTTTGAAATCTGGGTTGGAAACATTCAAATCTGAATTTCTTTCTGAATATTAAGTTGTTTCACCAGGACAAACCAGAGTTCTGTAGAAAATGTAACCCACTGGCTCTGGATGCATATTGTTTAGCCTCTACTGGGTTTCCTAATAAACTCTGTTTAGGCCTGTCTGACAGTGATTAATCAATATCTTTCCCACAGCATCACCGGGTTCACAGAACCATCATCAGTGTCTTCCACATGTGTTTTTAATTCTCTCTTTATTTTCCCTTTAAACTCAAGGCCATTTAACAAGCTTACAGTTAATCTCCATGTTGTCATTTTGGGTCTAGTATCTAGATGTGACCTTAAATGGACACTGGAGTGATCTGATAGATCTCTGGTTTATCTGGCATTCCTTCAGTCTACGCCTCTCAGAGTTATACATAAAGAAACAGTCAGTTCTTAGCGCAAGCAATAAGGGAAGATGAAAATATACAGGGGATTTTAGTAAAAGGCAGGGAACATAAGATAGCGTTATATGCGGATGACATTCTGTTGTTCGTACACAACCCAGACGTTTGTCTTCCTGTCCTGTTACAACGTCTTGCTGAATTTGGCAAATATTCAGGTTATAAACTGAATATCCAAAAAACACAGATTTTAGCATTTGATTATACACCATCACCAAAATTAAAACAGGAACTCCCCATCGACTGGTCTCGGAAAGCAATTAGATACCTGGGAGTCTGGTTGACACACTGTCCTGATGACTTATTCAGGAAAAACTATGTGTCGGTTAACAAAACGATTATAGAAAATCTTAGTACATGGTCAACACCTTTACTGAGTTTCAGCGCCAGGATAGAGGCTGTAAAAATGTCAATTTTGCCTAGACTACTGTATTTGTTTTCTTCTTTACCTATCTCGATACCACCCTCTCAGTTTTCGGACTGGGATAAACAGATCTCTCGATTTATTTGGAGTGGGAAGAAACCGAGGGTCAAGTTTGGTACGCTGATCAGGAGTAGGGGAGAGGGTGGCATGTCTTTACCCAGCCTTAAGGATTATTACCTTTCGGCTCAACTGAGAATAATAATTCATTGGTGTGATGATAGTTATGAGGCAAAATGGAAGGAGATGGAGGGAGATTGCAGGGGAATCCCGATACAAGCCATGATTGCAGATCATAGGCTGATGTTAAATAGTCAGGAACATCTATGCCCTCACGCTGCCTTCACCCTACACACCTGGTTTGGTGTCATTAAAAAATTTGGTTTGTGGTCCGAGTTGAAACAGCTTGGCTGGCTGGCTTATGACACAAGATTCACTCCAAACCTTCTAGATTCTAGATTTAAGCTCTGGTCGAGGAGGGGAATCACAGCTTTCTGTAAAATAATGGAAGGGGACATGTTACAGAGCTTCCAGAAATTACAAGATAATTATAACCTTGAAAAACAAGACTTCTATAGGTATTTACAGGTACAACATTATTTTCAAAAAGAGATTGGTTCTGCTGAGATTCCAAACCCCAATAAAATAATACAACTCGTGGTCCAAGCATATAGTAAAAAAACTAAATCGGTAGTTTCAAGACTTTATCAAGGAATTGTTGAGAACTCAGGAAATACCACAGACTACATTAAAGAGAGGTGGGAGAGGGATCTTGTCAGCAGTGGGAGAACATGTGTGAGTCTGTCTTTTCTACTTCTTGCTCCATGTATTGGCGTGAATTTAGCTGGAAGAATCTGGTACGTTATTTTATTACCCCTAAAATGCAATCATATTTGGCAGTGTCCCAACAAAGATGTTGGAGGGGCTGCGGGGACGATGAAGCAGATCACCATCATATTTTTTGGAGCTGTCCTAAAATTAAGTTATTTTGGGGTGATATTTGTTCACACCTGCAACAAATACTCGGACACCAGATTCCACTTTCATGTTTGTTGCTCTATCTGGGAGACATTCCAGAGGGGATGACAGGCAATGACAAATACCTCCTGAGACTTCTGACTGCCGCTGCGAAAAAAGCGATCACTCGTAAATGGCTACAGACTGACCCACCTACGGTGGATGATTGGTTCAGGATTATGAACGACATTCACGAGATGGAGAGATTGACTTTCTTGTTGCGGCTGAAAGGTGACCTATATGCTGCAAGATGGTCAAAATGGTCGGCTTTCTTGTTAAGTAGAGGAGTGAGTGGGGGGTTTTCTCCCCCCCCTGCATCTGATAAACTGTGACTTTCTATCTATACTGCCTTCTGTCCAAGTTAATTTAAGGTATGACAACATTGTAAATCTTGATGTTACCTACAACACTGTTTTATTGAAGATATGGCAACAACTGTTCTGATACTGTGAGCTTTTTGTATGTTTATATGTTTATATTTTGTATACCTTGTTGTAAATCAATAAAAATTTAAGTATTAAAAAAAAAAAAAAAAAAAAAAAGAAACAGTCAGTTCTTGAATTTTCAGTGTGACGATCTGAACAGGAAGTAAACTGTCTCTCTCGATGGTAGAAATCCCTCCACACATCTGTCAAACCCACGTCTTGAATCCTCCGTTTGATCCATCTTTCAGTGGGGCGATTTTCCTTGTTTGATTAGTCGTGTCTTAAAACTGTGTTGAGGTCTCCTGCACAGATCGAGGCTCCAGCAGATTTGGATGATATTAAATCAAATATTCTCCTGTAAAATGTTTTGTTGCTGCCTGGGGGCGCACACACATTCAACAGGGTCACGACCTTATCATCTCATAATATACCTGCCCTCCTTGAGTTCAACATGAACCCCCCACGCCCCTCTTAGGTCCTGCTCTAAAGGATGAACAATAAGTCTAAAACCCATTTTCTTTATTGTTTCATGCTCCTGATCTGTTAGATGGGTTCTTTCTTTGTGCCTTTTCCCTTTTTATTTTGGATAATGCTTTACTTCTCTTGACAGGAGTCGACAAACCGTTGACATTTAGAGTGATAACCTTAAATTCTTTGTTGCTCAGTTATGGACCAATGTTCTCCTGGACACTCACTCGCTTCTCCTGAGAACCGCAAATAAGAACCATGAACAGCCAGAACAGAACAGTCATAACGATCAGTGAACAAAGAATGGTCTTCCATGGAAGAGGTTGTCCCCGGACCTGTTGTACAGGGGGACGTTTGAGCCTCTGAACTGAGGGCCCCCTCAGGTCGTGTGTGTGGATGGCTGTCAGTCAAACACCACAGACCGACTGTGAAATTACAGTCTTGGCCGAAGAATATCAAAAAAGTATCCTGTGTTATGAAAAGGAACACTGCATGTAAAACTAGACAACTTCCCCTGCGGGAAATTTTGAAAGGGCCACGGGGTCTACTGCCCGACCGCGTACATATACATTACATTATATGCCCATATGTCTGTTTGTGTGTGTGGGAGCATGAGAGAGAAGTGCTCACAGAGGTACTGAGCCTCACAGGTTGCCCCGGCAACTTTAGAGCCCCTCCCAATCAGGCTCTGTGAGACACAGCTGCGCACGCACACACACACACACACACACACACACACACACACACACACACACACACACACACACACACACACACACACACGCCCACTCTCAGCACTCAGGCACATATGCACTCAGAGAGAGAAAAGAGCCATTTTCTGCCTCTGCACTGGTCTCACGTTCGGGCTTCTGCTGACCAAACCGTAGCTCCTATCAGAAAAACAAAGACACCGTGAGCGCCTTGAGGACTTCCTGAATGATTCAGTGTAATTTTGTGTTTCTACAGCAAATATTGTGGACACAGTCGCGAGTTGAAAACAGGGCTCCTTTCTGCTTCTCTCAGAAAATCATTGTATTGGAGTCAATGGCGAGCAGAGACAGACATGGCCGCGCTTAGAGGCTGCTAATTCAAATTCTGTAAGTCTCACAGATTTTTCGAGCACATTGTGAGAGAGAGGACAAGTTTGTCTACAACTGTAGAAAAAATGATGCCTGTAGAGTGTAAACTGTGGCCGGGAGGAGCGTGGAAAGAGCAAAAACCTAGACATTTTTTTCGGCTCTCTCCCACTCTAGCGATGATGTCACCCACTCTGGCCTCTAACTGTCCACGCAATACACACCCATTGAAATCCTCCAAAAACGCTCGTGGTCATTGATGAGGGTTTACTCAAAAACTACATGAGCTATCAAAACGTGGCTTAATACACCAATAGACAAGACTTGTGTCTACGTTTTAAATGTCTAACCCTTTGTTTGAGTATTTCAGGAACCTAACGATCATGGATCTTGGGGGGGCATTTTCAGCTGGTTTGGGTCCGAGAGCTCTGTGTGCACGTTCAATACCAAGTTCATTTGATAAATATATCAATAAAGTCCATCTTATCTTATCTTATCTTATCTTATCTTATTTGGGCCGGTGCCCTCACCCAGTTCAGTTTGAATGAAGTTCTCCATGAAGCGAATCATTGAGGTGCCCTCTGCTCCTTCTTTTATACCGTAGATCGGGACGTGCCCTTCGAGTTCTGTTAGTTTTGATTTCAGTTCGAGTTGAGTTTTCTGCATCTGGTTTAAAGTTTCGTTCACTTCAGTACTGAACGTCTCCTCCTCTGCTACCCGTTGCTCTGCTTCCCCCAGTCTCTGTGACACCACCTCGACTTTCTTCACGGTCTCCATCTTCAGACTAATATCTGATCTCATTTCGCCAAGTTGTTTTTTGATATCCTCTTGAATGTTGCTCTGGAGGTCTGTGAACTGTTTAGAGATTTTGTTCTCTAGCTCAGATGTAGCATTAGCCGTGGCTTCGTTTATGGTGATGGAGGCTAACGAGACCAGCCCACCTAGCATAGCCTCGGTCTGCAGTCAGGGGACATCATCCTCCCACAATGCACCTCTCACAGGAAATGAAGACGCTTCAGAAGAACCGCACTCGTCTCTTTGTCAGGTTTGATTCTAATCCATCTGCATTTTCCACGTCAACTTCCTTTTTCTTGCTTCTTAACGACACACTGAGGCCACGTTCGTCCCCCCTGACGTTGGTAGATACTGCTGAACTCTCTTGAGGTCGGTCTCCTGTAATATGTGGGGGTTTGCGGCAGTTCGGTCGAGAGCAGCGTTCTCACGCAGCCATCCGTATTTTTCTTCAGTGCATCCATAGTTTCATCTGTCCTCAATCGTCCGTATGCCAGTTTTTTATTTATTTTATTTCCTTTGAAGTTGCCATCATAAACTGTAAAAACTGGCAGGTGGTCACTGATGTCAGAACTTAGTAATCTGATCACAGTATTGTTTCAATGTCATTAGTGAATATGTTGTTGATTAAGGTGGAACTGTGGCTGTGATTCTGCTGGGTCTGGGTCGTTCTGTACATTAATGAATTGGTCAGTCAGTGTTCTGTAGAAGTGTTCTGCTCTGAGATGACCCAGCCGTTGTCTTTAGTTCAGTTTTTTTTTTTTTCCCACGCCTCTGGGGCGTCCTCTTAAGTACTGTCCAATAGTTGTGTTTTGAAACACCTTCAGGTAATCAGAGAAGCAGCTGCTGAGACACCTGCACAGAATCATGTGCATGAGAACCACCATGTCTGCTCAACGCTCAGCACAACAGCTGCTCCGCTGGTCATCAGTGACCTGCTGACATCACAACACGACAGCTGACACGTCTGCTTCTCTGATCATCACGTCTGCCAGGAAAGTTATACCACAGAGAGGAGGAAGAGGAAGAGGAAGAGTGATGAAGATGAAGAAATGATGAAGATGAAGAAGAAGAGTGATGAAGATGAAGAAGTGATGAAGATGAAGAGGAAGAGTGATGAAGGTGAAGAGGAAGAGTGATGAAGATGAAGTATGTGTGTGTGTGTGTGTGCTGTTTGCGAGTCATGTGATCACTCTGAGCAGCAGTTTCTTCTTCAGTTTCCTTTTTCTCGGTTTCCCTTCAGACTCCTGAACGCAGCGTCTGTGGAAAGTCCCGACTCTTTACTTCTACTTCCTGTTCAGTCAGCAGCCAATCAGAATGGCAGCTGCTGATGACTCATCAGTCACCAGGAGCAGCAGCTGGTGTGGATGTAGGCGAGGTGGACTGAAAGTATCAAGTGGTGCCATGAAGGTGAACCAGAGCAGAACATCAGTCGATCAGTATTGATCAGTCCTGATCAATACTGATCAGTCCTGATTAGTATTGATCTGTGAGGTCATGTGAGTGCTTATGACTGCATCTGTGGTCTACAGCTGATTTATTGATCAAACAGGATTATGATCATCAGAAACATCTGAATCCTGAACGTTTGATGTAAACACACCGACTTCATAAGACTTTATTAAATGTGGGTGTTTGGCAGCAGCAGCAGTATTAAAAAGAGAGAAAGGAATAAAATAAAAAAAAATTTAAAAAAATGTAAACTCTGTTTATACAGACTGAAAGGAGTCCAGTGTTATTCAGTGATGGACACTGGACAAAAGGTGTGAACCAGTTTATAAAATATTATTGTTAATGTGAAAAATGAACCGTACAGTGTTAGAAACATGAAGCAGTATAAAAAAAATATGTCGATGCACAGACTTGATACAAGATAGAAAAATAATATTGAATAAAAAATGTAATAATATGAGATAAAAACACAGAATCACACAGTGCAGAGCAGTTAGTCCATAAACGGAGCTGCATCAGACAATATCGATCAATATCAATCAGTATCTCCTGACCAGTGATTATCGATGGATTCCAGACCATAATAATAATAAAAATGGGAAATTATAATGAACAGATATTCAAATATTAATGTCTAAATATTCGTACTGATCAGAAGAAAACTGCTTCATCGCTTTTAATCAGCTCAGCCAATTAAAAAGCAGCTGCTCACTCTGTCATCTGTTGCTAGGCAGCAGAGTTTTGACTATGGACAGCAGTAAAGAGTAAAGGAACTTAGACGCCCCCTACTGGTTCTTCATCCTCCTCATCATCATCATCATCATCATCATTATGCCTCACAGATACTAAACACGACATCTGCATAGAATATAACTCAATTACATTTAAATAAATTAAATTAAATATAATTTAATAATAAATGTGAGAGGACTCGTCACTCACTTCACTGATGATCTGTTTATTGTTTCCTCTTTTCAAAGATATGAATGTTTTACTGATAAAATCCAAAGTGATACCTGCTGCTGCCTTTTGTTTGTTACCTGTCTCAGGTGTGACTGTCAGGTACGTGTGGACTGTTGACAAAAGGGAGCCGGTGAATAAAAAAACAGACTTCACAAGAGAAACACAGAGATTTAATCATTTACATGAACATGAAAAGAACAAAGACAGGTGTGCACACAGGTGAGCTCAGTCAGTGTTCATGTGCAGACAGACAGGTGAGCTCAGTCAGTGCTGGTGTGCAGACAGACAGGTGAGCTCAGTCAGTGTTGATGTGCAGACAGGTGAGCTCAGTCAGTGTTGATGTGCAGACAGACAGGTGAGCTCAGTCAGTGTTGATGTGCACACAGGTGAGCTCAGTCAGTGTTGATGTGCAGACAGACAGGTGAGCTCAGTCAGTGTTGATGTGCACACAGGTGAGCTCAGTCAGTGTTGATGTGCAGACAGACAGGTGAGCTCAGTCAGTGCTGACGTGCAGACAGGTGAGCTCAGTCAGTGCTGACGTGCAGACAGGTGAGCTCAGTCAGTGTTGGTGTGCAGACAGACAGGTGAGCTCAGTCAGTGTTGGTGTGCAGACAGGTGAGCTCAGTCAGTGCTGATGTGCACACAGGTGAGCTCAGTCAGTGCTGATGTGCACACAGGTGAGCTCAGTCAGTGCTGACGTGCAGACAGGTGAGCTCAGTCAGTGTTGATGTGCAGACAGGTGAGCTGCAGAGGAAGAGTCATCCTGGTCATGAAGTCTCGGTCTCCTCGACTGAACCTCTTCACCTCTGAAACAAACCACATGAACGTCATCACTGACCGCCGGCCTGCAGGTGCTGACCAGGTGAGAGCAGCACTGATGACTGACGTCTGTGACAGATGACACGAAGAAACCTCACATCTCCACAGTCAGACTGAATCTGTTCATCAGAACAAGAACTCGAGGTTCTTTGAGAACTCGACACGGAACGCTGGAACCTTCTGCATGAAGAACCAACTACTGTTAGACAGGTGGACACCAAGGATGCTGATCAGTGTCTCCACTGGACCAACATGGACAAAATGATGTAAATATAAGGACAGTCTCCATGTTTGACATGAACGTGAAGGAGCAGCAGAGCCGGACTCCTGACGTGAAGACAAACGCTTCACCTTTTCCGCTCGCAGGTTAGTCAACGCTAAGCCTCAGGTTCAGAAACAGGATCCACACACTGAACATCGATCAGGTGACGTGATCGTGATCGTGATCGTGTATCGATCACACAGCCGATCGATTCTGGATTCTTACCTTCTGATCTCTGCTTGTTGTGTTTCCTGCAGGTGAGACAGAGCTGACGACACACTGCGTCACTGCTGCACACACACAACAGGAAGTGGAGGAGAGCGTCATCAGAGTCACACACCTGATAGAGAGACACACAGGTAAACACACACACCTGAGACAGAGACACACACACAGGTAAATAGATAAACACACTGATTGGTTGACAGACAGCTGCTGTGATGGCAAACAGGAAGTAGTACTGACCAGGCTCCGCCCACGAGGGTAGACTCTGATGTGACCTCTGACCCTGAGCGCTCTCTGAAGCCCCTCCCACTGAGAAACAGCCAATCCCAGCAGAGGACGAACCAGAGCACCTGAGAACCAGACGTGAGCCTCACCTGTCCCGTCATCAATCACCACTCTGATCAATACACACACGTCACATATACACAGTATAAGTACACAGAAGTACACATGTACACTGTATGACCCCCAGCCCATCATTTCCTGTCTGTGGAGAGATGAACAGAAAGTCAGGGAGGCTGTCAGTCACAGACACAGTGACAGACACAGTAACAGATTCCTGACACTTCATGAAGAAAACTGTCTTCACGTCTCTGATGGACAGCAGGACTCACTGCTGTCTGTAATCAGTGTAATTATACACAGAAGTACAAACAGAAAACACTCAAAGTGTCTGAACAGAAGAAGAAAAAAAAGTCTTACTTTGCTTTGGACTGAAAGACCGACGAGGACGAAAGACACTGAGAGCTGGAACAAGACTGAGAGAGACAGAGTTCATCACTGACAGACAGACTGATCACTGACAGACTGATCACTGACAGACTGACAGGCTGATCACTGACAGACTGACAGACTGATCACTGACAGACTGATCACTGACAGACTGATCACTGACAGATAAAGATGCCTGATGAAGTTTTTTTAGAAGAGAAACACGTCAAGTTTGTCCTGAAGTTTTGTCCAAAAGATGAAACCAAACTACACAGAAAAACACAAACATGGACAAAAAATACAGACAGAGCAGAAGAGAGTAGAACACAGTAGAACACAGTAGAATAGAGTAGAACACAGTAGAACACAGTAGAACACAGTAGAATAGAGTAGAACACAGTAGAACACAGTGGAACACAGTAGAATAGAGTAGAACACAGTAGAACAGGGTAGAACACAGTAGAATAGAATAGAACACAGTAGAACACAGTAGAATAGAGTAGAACACAGTAGAACACAGTAGAATAGAGTAGAACACAGTAGAACAGGGTAGAACACAGTAGAATAGAATAGAACACAGTAGAACACAGTAGAATAGAGTAGAATAGAGTAGAACACAGTAGAACACAGTAGAATAGAGTAGAACACAGTAGAACACAGTAGAATAGAGTAGAACACAGTAGAATAGAGTAGAACACAGTAGAACACAGTAGAATAGAGTAGAACACAGTAGAACACAGTAGAATAGAGTAGAACACAGTAGAATAGAGTAGAACACAGTAGTACAGAGTAGAACACAGTAGAACACAGTAGAATAGAGTAGAACACAGTAGAACACAGTAGAACACAGTAGAACACCTGTATGTAGACGCTCCCACACAGCGAGCAGCTCCACTGCAGCTCCAGGAACAGGAAACACACCATGTGACCTTTGACCTGACCCACAACACACCTGTGCTCCCTGCTCCCCGCCCACACACCCAGATGCATCATGGGAGCAGGAGAAGGTCGAGCACGACTGACAGGAAACGATCGATCAAAACAAAGAGATCAATCAATTAATGACAGTACAAAGTCATTTGTTACTGATCAATAAATTAGTGTACAGTTACCTCGTATCTCCCAGAGAGATGACAGTTATTGAGCTGACAGGTAAGTAACTACAGTACACACTCCCTGTCCTGAAACACACACACACACACACACACACACACACACACACACACACTTTCAATTTTTATATTCAAATGTACATTTACAGCTCAAACGCTGGATGTGATATCACAAAATATCAACTCTGTGTGTGTGTGTGTTTGTGTGTGTGTTACCTGGACAGCCTCCTGTGGAAATTAGAGAGCAGCAGTGTGTTGCCAGGCAACAGGCCAGGTGGATAAGGGGTGTGGCTCAAGTCCAGGTAAACCTGGAGACTCCTCCCAGATTCATCACTTACTGTGAGACGCACACCTGTGCGCGCGCACACACACACACACACACACACACACACACACACACACACAAGAACCAGCCCTGGCTTATTGACTGAAAAGGTGTTAATAAAGTTTCTCACACACAGACAGGTGGAGGTGTTCACTGAGCCACAGCGATCGACTCAACACCAAACAAGACCACTGTGTGTGTGTGAGTGTGTACCTCTGTGTGTGTGTGTGTGTGTGTACCTGTGTGTGTGTCCGTAGAGTCACTCGTTCTGACGTTTAGACTGATCCTGTCAGACACCAGAGCCTGAAAACACACCAACTCAGACCTGAACACACACACACGCACGCACGCACGCACGCACGCACGCACAGACAGGTGTGTATCAGACAGGTGTGTGTGGGAGGATAATAATCGTGCTAATGAAGCCACTGTCTGTGAAAGGTGAGGTGTTTGTACCTGACACAACACACACATCTATGAAATGACATCATTCAGACTGACAGAGCAAAGCAGAAACCTGCTGACCAATGACTGACCAACAATCAGTTTACCTGCAGTCCAACACCTCCGACAGCGTCAGGACGGTGGGCGAGTGAGTCTGATGACACAGAGGGAGAGAGAGAGAGACAGAGAGAGCAGGGGGGAGGGGTTATTTCATGCTGTTTACCTGTCTGTAGGTGTGTGTCTCACCTGTCTGTAGGTGTGGGTCTCACCTGTCTGTAGGTGTACAGCAGCAGTGGGCGGGTCAGAGTGTGGAACCTCCAATCAGACTGGACCTGAAGGGTGGAATCAGAGTGGAGCTCCACCCTGCTCCGCCCAGAAAGACCACAACCAATCAGAACACTGGGATCCTGATGGACAGACACATACAGACCAATCAACAAATAACGACGGTTAGAAGGTTCACTTTGTGTTGATTCAGCTGTTACTGTGTTAGACTGCCGGCGTCACCTGAACCAGCAGGTACAGGTGAGAGCGACATCATGACAGGTGGTGTAGTCACCTGTGTGCCGGCAGCGACGAGTCTGTAGAAAGATCCAGGCTGTAGGAGAGGAAACCAGCGAGCTGACACACCTGAGAACACCAGGACCACCTGCAGACACAGACAGGTGACCTGCTGACATCCTGAACACAGGTGCATGTCCTGAGGTGGTTTTAAGTCCTCACCTTGCTGTCTTTCTCTATGTCCGTCTCTCTGTCTGTCATTGGTCTGTTCTTTGGGTCCCACCCCCAGCGGACCACTGGACCAATCACAGCAGCTCTGACAGAGAAGCACAGAATCAGCCCCGCCTCCCCTTGATTTAACGTCCCCCCGATATTCCTCCAGGCCACGCCCTCTTTGTGCTCCACCCGGATCACCATGGAGACACAGCTGCCGCCCACAGGGCCAGTCGTCATGGAGACGGAGAGGGAGGCAGAGTGGGAGGAGTCTGGTTCTTCCTCCTCTCTTGCTCTCTTCCTCCCTGCAGTCTGACCTCCCTCCGTCTCTTTCCTCCCTGTGACATCACTTCCTGACTCCTCCCCTCTCTGTCGCAGGTGTGTAACCATGGTAACAGACGGACTCAGGATGTGAAGGTGGTCCAGAGAAAACTGCAGGTAGACTCTGTCAGACACACACACACAGACACACACACACACACACACACAGACACACACACAGACACAGACACACACAGGTTCAGTTTTCTATTTTGCGTGTGTGTGTGTGTGTGTGTGTGTGTGTGTGTGTGTGTGTGTGTGTGCGTGCGTACCTGCAGTGTTTGTGTGTGATGTACTTGTCCTGGTCCAGGTGTTGGTAGGAGGGGAATTCTGATTGGATGAATCTCTCTGTTACCATGGTGAACTGCTGGACACACACCAAACAACCTGCAAGACACACATAAAAACACACACACACACACACACACACACACTTCATCTGCAGTCTTTAGGCTAGACGATGACCTTTGACCCTTGTGTGTGTGTGTGTGTGTGTGTGTGTGTGTGTGTGTGTGTGTGTGTTGTACCGATCCAGGCGGTGTTGAAGGCCGCCCTCTGCGCTCCCTCCTCTTCCTCGCTGGTCTGGGTGATGACGCAGGTCACAGCTCCCGTCCCGTCTCTCAGCCACAGAGCGTGTTCAGACGTGTGCGACGGAAGCTCCAACACGCCGACCAGCAGCAGGGGGCGCTGCCTGTCACACAGCAAGAGGGGGACATGACACAGCATGACCGTCCTTATCGATCACCTCCTGTCCAATAAACATCATCAATAACACACTGTTATGTAGCTCTAAGCAGACACACTCCTCATCATCATCATCATCATCATCATCCTCATCATCATCATCATCATTATCATCATCATCATCATCCTCATGATGATGATCATGATCATCATCACAATCATCATCCTCATCATCATCAGAATGGACACTGGGTCTGCAGTTGCTCCCAGCAGTAAGAAACATAGAAAGGAAGTAAGAAGGTAAAATATGTAAGAAATACACAAATACATGAAGTACACCACAGTATAAATCAAGCATGTAAACAACCTGAAATGTGTTTAGTGGATCAATAAATATCTTCAGTGTACACCACATCACAGAATACCACAGTACTACTACTAATACTATGACCGAGTCCTCCACTGAGTGAAGTCCTCAGCTCGTCCAGTGAGTCTTAGAGCGGGTGGGACAGCGTCCTGCTGTCTGACTCCGCCTCCAGAGACTCCGACTCCACCCATGACTTCATGCAGCAGCCTGCACAAAGTGATCAATAACTGTCTGTCTTCAGCGTCCCTCTGTTGGACAGCAGTCATGACTCTGATCATATGTGACCAACTGGGCGGGTCAAGTAAAGAGTTTGGGTGTGAAGAAGCAGCAGCATCATCATCATCATCACCATCATCATCATGGACGAACATCTCATCTCTCAACATTGAAAAAAAGGTTGAAATCAACACTGAAGAACGGCTTCAGGTCCTCACACTCGTCAGGTTGGCTGTCAACAAACCTGCAGCCTGAAACGTCCTCATGGTTTGGACTGAGCGCTGACCTCAGCATGAAGAGAGAGAGAGAGAGTGTGTGTGTGTGTGTGTGTGTGTGTGTGTGTGTGTGTGTGTGTGTCACTGTGTGTGTGTGTGTGTGTGTGTGTGCGCGCGTGCGTGCGTGCGTGTGTGTGTTAATCGTCAGCTCAATCAAAACACTCGACATTCTCTTTCTCATCTTCTCTGGAGGGTTTGTGGGGACAGTTGGGACAAAGGTCACAGTTTACCTGAGTCTGTCTCCAGTCTGGGGGCTGTTCTGGGGGTCGGAGGTCAGAGTCCTGCAGGACCAGGCCAGTGCTGTGTTGATCTGAGAACTGGTCAGACTGGATCCACCAGGAGGCAGCAGAGAGCTCAGAGAGACCGAAGACCAGCAGTCCAACTGCAGGGACAGACTGAGCTCTGACACACTGATGTACTGATGCACTGCAGGGTCGACACTGTACTACAGAGACACAGAGACACTACAGGTCAACACTGTACTACAGAGACACAGAGACACTACAGGTCAACACTGTACTACAGAGACACAGAGACACTACAGGTCAACACTGTACTACAGGGACACAGAGACACCACAGGTCAACACTGTACTACAGAGACACCACAGGTCAACACTGTACTACAGAGACACAGAGACACCGCAGGTCAACACTGTACTACAGAGACACAAAGACACAGAGACACCACAGGTCAACACTGTACTACAGAGACACAAAGACACAGAGACACCACAGGTCAACACTGTACTACAGGGACACAGAGACACTGCAGGTCAACACTGTACTACAGAGACACAAAGACACAGAGACACCACAGGTCAACACTGTACTACAGGGACACAGAGACACTGCAGGTCAACACTGTACTACAGAGACACAGAGACACTGCAGGTCAACACTGTACTACAGGGACACAGAGACACAGAGACACCGCAGGTCAACACTGTACTACAGAGACACAGAGACACCACAGGTCAACACTGTACTACAGGGACACAGAGACACAGAGACACCACAGGTCAACACTGTACTACAGAGACACAAAGACACAGAGACACCACAGGTCAACACTGTACTACAGAGACACAAAGACACAGAGACACCACAGGTCAACACTGTACTACAGAGACACTGAGACACCACAGGTCAGGTCAACACCACAGGTCAACACTGTACTACAGGGACACAGAGACACTGCAGGTCAACACTGTACTACAGAGACACAGAGACACCACAGGTCAACACTGTACTACAGAGACACAAAGACACAGAGACACCACAGGTCAACACTGTACTACAGAGACACAAAGACACAGAGACACCACAGGTCAACACTGTACTACAGGGACACAGAGACACTGCAGGTCAACACTGTACTACAGAGACACAAAGACACAGAGACACCACAGGTCAACACTGTACTACAGGGACACAGAGACACTGCAGGTCAACACTGTACTACAGAGACACAGAGACACTGCAGGTCAACACTGTACTACAGGGACACAGAGACACAGAGACACCGCAGGTCAACACTGTACTACAGGGACACAGAGACACTGCAGGTCAACACTGTACTACAGAGACACAGAGACACTGCAGGTCAACACTGTACTACAGGGACACAGAGACACAGAGACACCGCAGGTCAACACTGTACTACAGAGACACAGAGACACCGCAGGTCAACACTGTACTACAGAGACACAGAGACACCACAGGTCAACACTGTACTACAGGGACACAGAGACACAGAGACACCACAGGTCAACACTGTACTACAGAGACACAAAGACACAGAGACACCACAGGTCAACACTGTACTACAGAGACACAAAGACACAGAGACACCACAGGTCAACACTGTACTACAGAGACACAGAGACACCACAGGTCAACACTGTACTACAGAGACACAAAGACACAGAGACACCACAGGTCAACACTGTACTACAGAGACACAAAGACACAGAGACACCACAGGTCAACACTGTACTACAGAGACACAAAGACACAGAGACACCACAGGTCAACACTGTACTACAGAGACACAGAGACACCACAGGTCAACACTGTACTACAGGGACACAGAGACACTACAGGTCAACACTGTACTACAGAGACACAGAGACACAGAGACACCACAGGTCAACACTGTACTACAGGGACACAGAGACACTGCAGGTCAACACTGTACTACAGAGACACAAAGACACAGAGACACCACAGGTCAACACTGTACTACAGGGACACAGAGACACTGCAGGTCAACACTGTACTACAGAGACACAAAGACACAGAGACACCACAGGTCAACACTGTACTACAGGGACACAGAGACACAGAGACACCGCAGGTCAACACTGTACTACAGAGACACAGAGACACCACAGGTCAACACTGTACTACAGGGACACAGAGACACTGCAGGTCAACACTGTACTACAGAGACACTGCAGGTCAACACTGTACTACAGAGACACAAAGACACAGAGACACCACAGGTCAACACTGTACTACAGGGACACAGAGACACAGAGACACCGCAGGTCAACACTGTACTACAGAGACACAGAGACACCACAGGTCAACACTGTACTACAGAGACACAATGACACAGAGACACTGCAGGTCAACACTGTACAACAGGGACACAGAGACACAGAGACACAGAGACACCACAGGTCAACACTGTACTACAGGGACACAGAGACACAAAGACACAGAGACACCAAAGGTCAACACTGTACTACAGGGACACAGAGACACAGAGACACCACAGGTCAACACTGTACTGCAGAGACACAGAGACACTGCAGGTCAACACTGTACTACAGAGACACAGAGACGCTGCAGGTCAACACTGTACTACAGAGACACAAAGACACAGAGACACCACAGGTCAACACTGTACTACAGGGACACAGAGACACTGCAGGTCAACACTGTACTACAGAGACACAGAGACGCTGCAGGTCAACACTGTACTACAGAGACACAAAGACACAGAGACACCACAGGTCAACACTGTACTACAGAGACACAGAGACACCACAGGTCAACACTGTACTACAGAGACACAAAGACACAGAGACACCACAGGTCAACACTGTACTACAGGGACACAGAGACACAGAGACACCACAGGTCAACACTGTACTACAGGGACACAGAGACACAAAGACACAGAGACACCACAGGTCAACACTGTACTACAGGGACACAGAGACACAGAGACACCACAGGTCAACACTGTACTGCAGAGACACAGAGACACTGCAGGTCAACACTGTACTACAGAGACACAGAGACGCTGCAGGTCAACACTGTACTACAGAGACACAAAGACACAGAGACACCACAGGTCAACACTGTACTACAGGGACACAGAGACACTGCAGGTCAACACTGTACTACAGAGACACAGAGACGCTGCAGGTCAACACTGTACTACAGAGACACAAAGACACAGAGACACCACAGGTCAACACTGTACTACAGAGACACAGAGACACAGAGACACCACAGGTCAACACTGTACTACAGAGACACAGAGACACAGAGACACCACAGGTCAACACTGTACTACAGAGACACAAAGACACAGAGACACCACAGGTCAACACTGTACTACAGAGACACAAAGACACAGAGACACCACAGGTCAACACTGTACTACAGGGACACAGAGACACAGAGACACCACAGGTCAACACTGTACTGCAGAGACACAGAGACACTGCAGGTCAACACTGTACTACAGAGACACAGAGACACAGAGACACCACAGGTCAACACTGTACTACAGAGACACAGAGACACCACAGGTCTACACTGTAAACCAGCTGAAGTTGAAAAGCGTATCTACCTGTGTCAGAGGACAGGTGTGAGGCTTGTCCAACATCTCTGAGTAGATATCCCTCCTTCCTCTTTGTCCTCCTCGTCTCCACACATACTCCATTAGCTTCCAGGACAGCAGACACACACACTGGTCCTTTAATACACTGGGAAGCAGACTGGAGACAGATGGACGGACAGACAGACAGACAGACAGACAGGTCTTCAATCCTTTATGTTGTTGTATCTTCCTCCATCTTTGCTCCACACACTCCTCACCTGTGTGTGAGCTGTGAGCTCAGGTGACAGGTCCACAGGTACGAGGACACATCCACGTTCTTCTCCAGCAGTAACCTTGGTAACGCTCCATCGCCGGGGCAGCCGGAGTCAGGTGACGACCCCCCCACCCTGCTGAAGGCAGTGACCCTGAGGGTGGAGCGCAGACAGGTGCAAAGCATGCTGGGAGGAAAGTCAGGACAGGGCCGGTACAGGAAGTGGACGTGATGGAGCTGCGGCGAGAAAATTCAATGAACCTTTATGGTCACAGTTTGAGCCACGAGGAGTCCGTCTGATGAAGACTCCACACCAGTGTGAAGACTCCCCGCGCAGCTGAAGGAGGACGTGATGTCAAGGCTCTGATGCAGGCAATACAGCTTCTCCTCCACCTCACCTCAGAGGTCAGTGGAGGTCAGCGCTCCACTACATGAGTCTGACAGCTTTAGTCACCAGTCAGATTACAGCGTTTCAGTTTCCTGTCCAGTGAAAAGCTTGTATGTCCAGATGTGTTGACGCTGAGTGTTTGAGCTGAACTGAAGGATGAAGAGTTCCTTCATGTCTTCTTCAGCTCAGTGAACTCTTTAAAAAGCCTCTTGGATCAGCTGAAAATCATCGTCACAAAGCTGAAAACAGCCTGTTTTTCTTTTTGGAGATACAAGCTTCTCACAGGATGCCGCGCTGCAAACGTGATGATCTTGACGTGTGTGGAGACACTTTGCAGCTCATGGTTTTAATATTTGTTAATGATTTCTTGTGATCATCACTCACTTATTCACTCCCTCACTCACTCACTCAGTCCCTCACTTGCTCACTCACTCACTCGCTCCCTTGCTTCCTCACTCGCTCACTCACTCACTCGCTCACTCACTCACTCCCTCACTCAGCCACTCCCTCACTCGCTTGCTCCCTCACTCCCTCACTCTCTCACTCCCTCACTCACGCACTCGCTCAGATACAACCTTCACTGTCACTCACCTGTACTATGGCTCACCTGTGGTGTCACTCACCTGTACTATGGCTCACCTGTACTGTCACTCACCTGTACTATGGCTCACCTGTACTGGGACTTACCTCCACAGAGTCTCCTGCTCTCAGTGTCCTCCTCAGACTCGGCTGATAGGCCAGGCACAGACCCACCTTCCTGTCAATCACATATAGCCCCGCCCCCTCGCTCACCACATCAGTCACAGTACCCTATCAGAGGAGAGAGGTGGGGCTTACGACCTAGGTAACATTAACAGTTAACATTTCACAGCCAATCAGAGCTCAGCATTCTCTGTATCTTACCTGGTAACTGATGACTTTGGACCGTTTCATCCTGACAGCTGATTGGACGGTGTCTAGCTCAGTCTCTGCCTCTTCGCAGTCGTCATCAATGTGTGACATCATGTGTGGTGAGGGCGGGTCCAACTGTGAGTCAGTGTGTGTGTGTTCAAGTGTGTGTGTGTAGTTTGTGTGTATTTCAGACTGGTCAGTCACACACAGGATGTTGTTTCCTCTCCAGCCTCGTAGGACGCACACGCGCAACGCTGTCACACACACAGTCTGACCAACACACACACACTGAGTCCACCACAACCTGCTGCTGTCCTACAGACAGACAGAGAGACAGACAGATAGAGACAGCGAGAGAGAGAGAGAGAGACAGACAGACAGAAAGACAAAGACAGAGAGAGACAGACAGACAGAAAGACAAAGACAGAGAGAGAGAGAGAGAGACAGACAGACAGAAAGACAAAGACAGAGTGAGAGAGAGACAGACAGACAGAAAGACAAAGACAGAGACAAACAGACAGACAGACAGAAAGACAGAGACAGGTTTACTATCTGTTATATGACTGATCAGCTGATCAATACTAGTCATCTGGAGCACGTTCAAGGACGTTCAGGTCAGAACTTGTTCTCTCTCCGTCTGATTTGTTGACATCCACCAGCTCTGTCTGTGAAGACTCTCCCTCATCCAGGTCTTGGTGGGACCCTGATGAGTTTCTGCTCGTCCTCCTGGTCTTCTGTCCTCGTGGGGACGTTCTGATGGTGTTCTGATGACGTCCACCTTAAGCTCCAGTGGCTGGTGAGAATCAAAGGTCGTTTCTCAATACCAAGTACGCCAAGTTCGGACTTACGAACTTGGCAGTTCGGACTTAGCAAGTTCGACCTGGGAGTACAGTCTCTCCAGGACGGGAGGACGCAGGACGGTCATTCTGCAATAGGGACGGCAGCGTACTTGATGACGTCACCATCTCAGCTCGTCTGCCGGTTATCTCCGAAAACTTTGGAGCAAATTTTAAACTACGCGCTATCGTGATGAATCGACCACAGATTTGAAGTTATAAAATAATCTTAAAACCACATTCCGTACTACTAAAACAGTAGTATTTCGAGACTTGTAACTTTACAGTTGTGAGTCCTCTCCTCCGCGATCGTTGCTATGAAATGCATTCTGGGATACGTGGCTGCCCCAAGTCCACACAAGTCACCACCCGATGCATCCTCGATAAAATGGGAGGGGCAGGAACACATCCGGGTATTTGACTGTACTTGGCGAGACGCAGACTTTTGAATTGGAACAGTTCTTGGACTGAGACTGATGACGTTTCTCAAGAACACAAGAACACAAGAACAGAGAAGAACGCATATTGAGAAAGGCCTAAAGTATTGATCTGGGTTCTCGATGTCTTCTGTGACCGACTAATGGCGGACCTCCCTCTGGCTCCTCCTGCAGCTCTCCTGTCCCGGCCTTCCACGTCTTCATCGCCCCCGCAGTGAGAGTCTCGGTCGGAGCTGCCGTAAATCTCCCCCATACTATGAACTGACGTCCATCAGACTCTGAGGCTGCATTCGGTCCAGATCCAGGCCGCTCTCTGGAGGCTGCTGGTCCCCGTTCTGTTGCCCACTCACCTGGTTCTGGCCTTCCCCCGGGCCGCGTCCACCCAGCGGTCCAAACCGCTGTCAACAGCTGTTAGCGGGCCTGTGGTCATGTGCTGCGCCCTGTTTGTCTGAGTGAATTCAACAGGTGGCCAGTTCTGACATGTCACACCTTTAACACCTCAGTCCGGTAACTGTGACCGACAGATGATCGATCTGAAGATTAGAAGAAAGAACAACCAGGAAGTGACATCACACTTAGTGACAGCGTTTCCTACCTTCACCAGGACAGGTAGACTGTGAGAGGCGTCTGTCAGCGAGAAGCAGAAGAAGGCTGTTCCTGCCACAACCAGCAGAGGGCAGACTGAACCCACCTGACCACGGACAGACAGGCGCTGTCCACGAGTCCTGAGGGACGGACAGAAAGAGAGACTGGACTAAACCAAGTGATCAGAGGACAGACAGAAAACTACTGGACACAGTGGACAGCGGCAGAATACCTGACCACTGCGACTGATCCAGAACTAAAGAAACAGCCAGACAGACTCTGAACCAATGAGAACACACTTCCTCATCTGCTGGCTGAAATACACAAACGAGCAAACACAGCAGCACCGTCTGTGAACTGCTCGACCAATGAGAAGCAGCGAAAAGACGGTGAAGCTGCTCCTTCGCTGACCGTCTGCACTGCTGTCAATTCCACATCTACCTGCTGCTGGGAAACGAAGGTCAGCGCCGAGTTTGACGTGTGGAGACACTTTGCAGCTCGTGGTTTTAATATTTGTTCATGATTTCTTCTGATCATCACTCACTCACTTATTCACTCGCTCCCTCACTCACTCGCTCCCTCCCTCATTCACTCACTCGCTCCTCACTCACTCGCTCCCTCACTCCCTCACTCACTCGCTTGCTCCCTCGCTCCCTCACTTGCTCCCTCGCTCACTCACTCGCTCACTCACTCGCTCCCTCCCTCGCTCCCTCATTCACTCCCTCTCTCACTCACTCGCTCCCTCCCTCGCTCCCTCACTCGCTCCCTCACTCGCTCCCTCCCTCATTCACTCACTCAATCATTCACTCACTCCCTCTCTCACTCACTCGCTCCCTCACTCCCTCACTTGCTCCCTCTCTCACTCACTCGCTCCCTCACTCCCTCACTTGCTCCCTCGCTCACTCACTCGCTCCCTCCCTCGCTCCCTCATTCACTCATTCACTCCCTCCCTCACTCGCTCACTCACTCACTCATTCACTCCCTCTCTCACTCACTCGCTCCCTCCCTCGCTCCCTCACTCACTCACTCGCTCCCTCCCTCGCTCCCTCACTCGCTCACTCGCTCCCTCCCTCATTCACTCACTCAATCATTCACTCACTCCCTCCCTTATTCACTCGCTCACTCACTCCCTAACAGAAGCAGTGTAAAGACGGCGAAGCTGCTCCTTTGCTGACCGTCTGCACTGCTGTCATTTCCACATCTATGTTTCTAGATTTGACTGCTGCGTTCCATCGTTCCACAGCTCTGCTCACACGTTCAGGTCACCATTTACTGTACTGATACGGGACATTTTGGACTTTATTTTCTATTTATGTTCTTTGTTCCCTCCTGAGTTCATCAAACAGGTTCAGGGCAGAAAAGGCGAGAACATGGTTGGAAAAAGGAAACCGTGGACGAGGGGGTCCGGGGGCACGTCCCCCAAAGAACACTGTGTCAGTTCTACAGCCTGAATCCATCGAGGTGGTCCCGTCTGAAGTCTGTTTAACTTCAAACTGAGTTATTATCCACACGCTGCCTCAGCAGGTGAAACAGGAAGAGCCTCCAGCCTGAACAAGACGACAAAAACATCACAGGTGTCTCTTCATTATCACTGTTATTACATTTCCATAGACGGTGATCAACGTTCAGGACCACGAGAAGCAACACGTTACAGAGAAGATGGAGGATCATCTGCGTTACTGCAGTGTTTCCATGGCGACAGTTTGGATTCTCAAATCAAAGATTGATTAAAATCACTCCAAACACAGCTGTGATCAGTCCTTCACATCAGAGAGATTCACTCACAGCATCACGTTCACGAGGCCCGCCCACTCATCCCGGTTCACCCATTGGTCAGTTGTGACGTTGGCATGTTCCGTGAAGCATGTCATCTATGGAGAACGTGAATATGTGCGACTCATCACGCCCTCTCTGACAGCTCTGGTTCGACCACGACGTGTCCACCTTCTCCACCTCCAACACAGTGTTAGCTAGACAGCTAGCTACCGAGGCTACATCACGGACCAACCCCAGAGAGCTACTGTCCCCCATCATGAAGAACCCTTTTCATCATGATTCAGTGCTACAGTTCTTATAAACTGACCTACTTCAACTCAAAGCGGTGACTTTGCTGACAGGTGTGGAGGTCAGGTGACCCACCTGTTGTGGAGTAAACCAGCAGCCTCTCTGACTCCAACTGCTCTGCTAAGCTCCGCCCCTCCTTCAGGAACAGCAGCCAATCCCTGCTCAGGACCGGGACACAGCAGAACAGGAACACCAATCAGCTCCACATGACCTCCGGCCTCGTCCTGGTCCTGGTCCTGGTCCTGGTCCTGGTCCTGCCCCGGGGCACCGTGATGGATGTAGTTCCAGTGAGGCAGGAAGACGAAACGATTGAGCCACAGAGGAGAGGGAGACAGGCACTGTGGACAGAGACAGACAGACAAACAGACCGGTGCTGCAGGGAGCTGTACAACAAAACGAGATTCATGAGTTCGCAGGTAGACGTCTGTCTTTTAACCTGGCCTGGTCTCCATGGTAACTGATGCTGCAGATACATGCAACATGCTCCAGTGAAGGTTCTTCACCTGACGATGTTCTCTACGAATGACACTCGGCTGATCGGTCTGTCTGCAGAGACATCCGTCCGTCCGTCCCTGAGCCGTGTGACCACAGCTGGACAAACTGGACGCTTCATGTTGAACCTTCAGCCATTTTTCTACGTGGACACTTGAAGTCTGACGGCAGACCTTCAACAGACTAAAAGATGAAGGCTCAGAAACCAGAGACCACTTTGGATTCTGGTCCATGTTTGGTCTGTTTCACAGTGCTGGTGCTGAGAACAGCCATCAGAAAACTGATGAGTCTGTTGGTGTTAATCACAGATAATTGGTGTCATGCACCAATCTCACCAGAAAAAATTCCTCGTATGTGTAAAAGCATTCTTGGCAATAAAGCTTTTTCTGATTCTGATTCTCAATCAGCAAAGTTTGTCCAGAAACTGGAGCTACATCCTCCTTCATTAGGGGACACGGTCAGACATGAATCCAGACCTGCATTAGTTTAAGGTTTCAGACAGCTGATCATCGTTATCATCGTCTCTGACCGGAGGTTCAGGTTCTGTTGAGGCAGATCACTTAAAGACTGACTGTGTCCGAGGTCACCGTCCAGGTGAAGGAGTCCAGTTTAATAAACAACAGACAGACAACAGACCGACAACAGACTGACAACAGACCAACAATAGGCCGACAACAGACTGACAGACCGACAACAGACCGACAACAGACCGACAACAGACTGACAACAGACCAAACACAGACCAACAACAGACTGACAACAGACCAACAACAGACTGACAACAGACCGACAACAGACTGACAACAGACCAAACACAGACCAACAACAGACTGACAACAGACTGACAACAGACAACAACAGACTGACAACAGACCAACAACAGACTGACAACAGACCAACAACAGACTGACAACAGACCAAACACAGACCAACAACAGACTGACAACAGACAACAACAGACTGACAACAGACCAACAACAGACTTACAACAGACCAAACACAGACCAACAACAGACTCCAACAGACCAACAACAGACTGACAACAGACCGACAAAAGACTGACAACAGACCAACAACAGACCGACAACAGACCAACAACAGACCAGCCACACAGCCACAGGAGGATGGAGCGCCTGGAGAACAGGGTGGTGAGAGCACAGCTGGCACATTTAGAGGTGGGGGAGAACAAACAGAGCAGTCGGGGGTTCAGGTCTATATTCGTGCTGATCCAGAGGCAGTGGACCAAACGTTGTTCATCTTCAGGTGAGTCCAGAACATTCAGGTTTATGATCAGCTGGGCTTTAAGAACTCTACAGTGACGTGAATCTACGGCCAAGTCTGGCACCCACAGATGAGGAGTTCACCAAACCAGATGCAGATGGTTTTCCACTGGCCGTCGCAGATCTCAGTGCCTACGTCATGCTCCCAGGAACCTTTGAGGGATAGCTTGGGGGGCCGGCTTCAGGGACTCAATGCTTCCAGACAGATATAAACACAGAAATCAGCTACTCTTGATTTACTGTGAGAGCTTTCAGCCACACATCACGGTCTTCATCAGTAAATGAAAGCAGGTCAGATGTCCTCACATAAAAACTTTAGGACTGTTGTGACTGTCGGCTTTTAAGATACCTGTTCAACATACATATCAGGTGTCTCAGCTCTTTAATAACAACATGTGAGTTCATTCAGCAAACAGAAAGTAAAGTGACGTCTGTGTGAGCAGGAAGAACCAGGAAGAACCAGGAAGAACCAGGAAGATGAGGCTGGTTTCTGATTTAAAACGCTGTCAGCTTCATGTCAGGTTAACGTCCTGAGCCCCTGAAAACCTCCATGCAGAAGAAAACTAGAAGCAGTTAATATATGAGACCATTCCAGCATTAACGCTGCATCACACCATCAGGGTCACCTTCTCCTCTGATCCCTTCAGATCCTGAACGCATCACGACACAGGTATCAGACTCACCTCACACCTGACGCTGCCGCTGGCGTCCGTCAACCTCCACTCTCCGCCCCGGCCCACTCTCAGACAGCCAATCAGCAGGAGGTTGACCCGGGGGAGAGCCTGATGACCCGGCAAAGAAAGCTCCGCCTCTTTCGCCCATGCTCGCTGCTGATTGGTGCTCCAGGACAGGTTACTGACACAAGCCAGGTGCTGTCGGGAGAGCAGCTCCAAGACAGACACCAGCCTGATGACAGGGTCAGGAGAGGTCAGAGGTCAAAATAAAAACATCATAAATACATACATGAGTACACGAAGTACAGAGGCAGACGACGAAGTACAGAAACTGTTCTGCTCCAGAAGTCACTGATAATAACAGTGTGAATAATGAATCACAGGTAGGATGTCGTCTTACCTGTAGCTCACAGGTAGAGTGTGTGTGACAGACATGCTCTCCTGTATCTTCTTCACCACACACACACTCAGCTGATCAGAACACACACCTCCACCTGAGACGACAACATTAAACATCCAGAGAGGTGAGCCTCACACACTGCAGCACACAGGCACCCCTGGTCCAGGACCCAGCTCCGGTCCAGGCCCCGGCCCAGGCCCCGGTCCAGGACCTAGACCTGGACCCGCAGTGCTCAGTCAGTCAGCCACATTTTGAATGATGGCTGAACCTGCTGCAGGGTGAACACACTGGAGGTGAGGACAGAACAGTGTTCTGCTCTTTAAACACACAGAATTCGTTCATTTCTTTACGTGTGCTGTTGCTGAACTGTGCTGTCAAAGATGTCTTCTGTCTTCTACATCCTGTCGTCCGAAGCCTCCTGCCACAGCAGATCTACACCGATGCTACACACCACAAATACACTAAATACTTCACAAAGGGCAGCCCACTAAATATCAGAGGAAACCTTCCTTCTTTTCTCACACAGCGTCCATCACCTTTAAACAGCTCTTCCAACTTCCTACACTCTAGAAGCTGATTGGCCGACTCACCTATCAAGGAGTCCTCAGCAACAGGAGAGGCGGGACCAAGTAGTACAGGTTCAATATGTTCTTTGATGAAGCTGAAAACCTCCTTCAGCCACATGTGCTCCTGCAGGAGGAACATTCACCCGTTTATTGAAGTGAAGCTGCAGCAGAGACACGAACCGTCACCGGAAGTACATTCAGCAACAAGAGGACATTTATTTAACGGCACGCAGTGGCACTGATCTCAACACAGTTTACTTTTAAATGAAATAACGAGCTGGATAGTTGTAATTAATAAGCCGAATTCCCCAGTCAACAATTTATCATCAGAAAAAAACATCGTACACATTTATTACAGGCACCGCGTGTCACTTTATCAATTTACTGTAGTTTTTATATTAATATGTTACAGCTGAATGGATCACATGTGAGCCGATTATAGCAGGAAACCTGATTACATGTAGAACAGACTTGGTCAGCTCCTGCCGTGTTTCTGCTGCCGCTCATAAGCTAAACATTAATAAAATGACAAACTTCACGGGGAGTGTCGGCCATCGAAGCCACAAAGTGCAGTGAAAGACTGTACTAACGGCTTCGCCGCTGGATTTGAACTGGTCCAGGAACAGCTGCAGGGAGGCCATGTCCACAGCCCAGAACGACCGTTAAACCGGATCACTGTCGGCTGGGATTTGTTGTTATCTTGTGTTAAAGATGAAATATGTCGTTTTTCAGCTGCCCAAACAGCCCGCTCCCGCAAAGCGCCTTCAAACACCACTTTCTGTTGAACTACGGTGTCCGGAGAGGCTCAAAGCGAGGTCTACAGTGACTGCAGGACGACTTTTGGGCGCCACGCAGCGGCACTGAAGCTGTGCGGAGGGCTGTGATGAAGAGGAAAGTCCAGGAAAAGGTGTGAAGATGAAGATTTGTTTCTCTGTGACTTCAGCACACAAAAGAAATGACTGATCCAAAACACAGACAGCTTGTGTTTAAAGTCTGAATTTCTTTCATCCAGAACATTTCCTTCCCTGTCAGTTGATCTTTAGACACAAACATGCTGGTGGAACAAAAATGTGAGAACAATCTCTGTAAATAAACCGTGTCATGTACTGCTGAACATTCCTGAATAATCACACTTTACTGAAAGAATCATTGCTTTCTGGGTGAAATGAAAGCTGTAGTATCCGTATTTTATTGTAGTGTAGTGAAAGTGTTCTACAAAGACATCCCAATATATCTGATGAAGAAACAACATCTTGTTGAAAAAGAGCAGAAGCAGAAGAAAAACACATTTTCCCGAGAAAGAAACGAGTGGAGAGGATCTACATTTATAATCCAGTGTTGTATCAGCGATAAACTCTCTGAAACACACAAGCAGGACTAAATTCACTTCTAAACCAGATGGACCAGGAGAGGAGCCGTTTTTCCGTCTTTGTGGACATCTTCAGATAGTTTAGGCTGAGCCAAAAGGCTGCCTTATTAGTCAAAATGATCAGTTTGCAGTGTTGTACTGCAGTTCTGAAGGTATTCTCTGAATCCTCACACTCACAGAATAATATTCTGTCCACTGGACCATAAGAATACTTTAATATGTAATCTGTTTCTTAATCTAAATGTCTAAGTGAAGACTGCGGGGAGACGAAAGACAGAAAAGTCAAGCCTTCATGTCTGCAATGAAAACTCAAACTGAGGGACGAACTGAAGGAACATGGCCCCACAGCCGGGGACAGACAACATGAGAGCTCCAAAAACATGCAGTATTTTGGTTAAATGTGATAAATATGATGTGTATAACAAAAGTATATTTGACTTTTCTCTCATTAAAGTTTCTCTCTTTATATACGTATGTTTCACACCACTTAATCACAAATACAACCAAAAATTTTTAAGTCCTCATCTTCATCCCTCACTGCTGTCTGTCGCTCCTCCTCCGCGTCTTCATTGATTGGCTGGTTGATATGACATGCACCAATTCCGACCAATCAGACGCATGAAGAAACACTAGCTCCACCCTGTTGGAAGTGTAGGGTTCCCGCCCTGCTCGCGTTGCTGAGAAGGCGGAGCCGTGCAGCAATGAGCTTTGACTTGCGGTCCTCTAAGCCAATCACAGGCGAGCATTCACAGGAGCCCCGCCCGGTTTGGCCGGCCGTGCTCCCGCCCTCTGTATAGGAACGACCAACGGGGGCGTTGCTGGGGGGCGGTACCGGGCTCGAGCTCGACCCAGTTTGAAAGTGAACCAACGTCTCCAGTCGCTGCTTCAGCCACCAAACAACGACAAGAAACCGTGAATCTTAAAAACCCGAAAACCGATCCAAAGTCTGCTTCTGTCTGTAGCCGGCCCCTGTGACGAGTGAGTACCTCCGTTCATCCTCTTACTGCCGGACGCGGGCTAGATTTCTTAAATTTCAGTGAAAATGAGCTGGCTTTGATTTGCCGGGTGCCTTTTTCTGACGTGCAGAATCCACTAATAAAAGGTTGTAATAATGGGGCTGGGAAAACAGAATAGAATGGCCGCTGTAATGGACACAATGTGACGGTTGTGAGATGTGCTCACATTTCTGTGTCCTTCTGTGTGTGTACTCGGGAGACTGTTCAGTACGTGTGGTTGTAAACACGAAACGCCCATTATGGTGTATGAATGCCAGGAGATAGCCTTGTCCCGTCCATACAACGATGACCTCTCCGGAGTATAACTGGGGCCCTTCGTTGAAAATGCGTAGCTGTTGTACTGACATCATATTTCCATTGCAAACACTCCCGATTGGTGTAGAAGCGGCGCTATGGTTAAAAGACAACCTCCGCGTATTAACAGAAAGTCATATGTTGTGGTTTCCAGCGTGTCTGTGGTTTAAACATCTTTTTTCCTTGCTTGCTGGCCAGTTAGCCTGCCGCTAGCAGAGGGGGATGGGGCGGCTAGCTCTGCAGAGGGCGGGAAGCAAATGGTGGCCCATTGTTCTGTCGGGGCTAGCCTGTTAGCACGGCTAGGCTCACTGCAGCAGTCAATAGATCCCCATAGAAGACGCAGCTAGCTTTAGTTTTCGCTCATCTCTGCGGCTCATAGACTTCCAGTCACAGCCGGAGTGGAGGAACCGGGGTCCGGCGGGATGTCCCGGCACAGCAACAGACCGAGCGAGGGTGTGCGGGTCGGTGGGCCTCCTAGCTCCCCGGCAGAGAAAATGGATCCCCACTTTGTTCTCTTTGTTATTCACAATCAGTCACCGTTAGACTGCTGATGGACCGTTATTTGACCATTTAACGGATAATTGACGAATGACTTTCTAATGAAACACAGAGAAAGTTGACGTGTCGATATGTCCAAATATGAATTTTAATAAAATATATTTTAACACTTTACCGGTTGAAATGTTGATTCTGATCAAAATGAGGCGTGTAGGTTAAAGGGTCATTCCACCCAAACGTAATCAAAGCCTTTCTGCTCAGTTGCCTGTCAAATGTTCTGATTTTGACCAAATTGAATTGGAAGTAATTTTCTTTGACAGCATTTTTGATCTGTCCTCTGCTCTGCTTTTAGTTGGTGTGTCAAGCTCAGCTGTGATTTAAAACATAATGCCACCAGTTCAGTTCTTAAATACTGTTCATTGATTGGCCATCCATTATCTGTCTGCTCATCATTTTGTCTGCTAAATGGGACAAATGATGACCATTTACTATTACATTTCTTTGTCTTCTGTGACTATAAATTAATTTCCCAAATTGGGGTCAATAAAGTAACAGTCTAAGTCTAAAAGAAAAATTTGAGCTCTACGAAGACGTCGGCTTGTACTTTGAGACTGGACGGGGACGTGGACGTGGTCAGACTAAAGGATTAATCTGTCCGATAACATCTGTAAGTGTGATGATGAAGATGACCAGTTAGCCCTCAACAAACAAACATTTACCTGCTTTTTGGTCAAATGGTAGATCAACATACCGGTCGTGGAACATAACCTGGAGGACGTGTGCACAGAAATGACTGGAAAAATACACAATGAAGGACAGATGGCAAAGCGTCTAATTATATGTGCACTATTACATGTACCTGTCTCTGTGTGTGTGTGTGTGTGTCTGACAGACCGCCAGGATGATGCGTAAAGACGTGAATAAGCCGAAGGGGAAGACTTCGGCGTACGCCTTCTTCGTCCAGACGTGTAGAGAGGAACACCGGAAGAAGAACCCAGAGCAGTCGGTCAACTTCGCCGAGTTCTCTAAGAAATGCTCAGAGAGATGGAAGGTAAGACAGACGCCATGTCGCCATGACTTCAGCGACTGAAGTTATTTTCTGCTACAGAAACCACAGCCAACAGAAGAGTTTATGTCTGATTCACAAACATACAACAGGAACAATAAACAGTTTGTGTGGTGATGTCGTGTTGTTTTGTTTCATTTCACCTTTATTTAACCAGGTTAAGAGCTTAGAAACCTGTTTATCTGGAAGACAAATGGACAACAGACAGAACAGTGAAGTAAAACAGATGGTCGACTATTCTTCAGGTTAGAACCTTTGAAGAGAACAGATCTTGAATATTGTGATTCAATGGGACCGTTTAGTGTGATTTTTGCTTCTTTAACACTACACCACAGGACAATGAATCATGCACTTCCAGAGAGGGTAAAACGTCAGTCACGTTTCCAAAAACAATGCACAGCATAAGTCAGTTTTCTGAGTTTTATTTCACTGTTGTACTGCACATAAACATGGTAATAATCTAATAAGTTGGACCGACGTGAATAAACTGCGTGCAGTACAAACGTGAGACTTTAAACCAGCAGCCTTCACAAATGAAATGAAAGTTGAAAACTGTCATTTCCAAACCGTCCACATAGAAAACAACATTCATGAATTAAAAATAAATCACTGTTCTTAAGTCGATTGGTTCCCTCACTCGAGTTTAACTTTTCATTAACGTTCAGTCTATTAGAATTTATTATTATTACTTTATCCATCACCAGCCACATCACTCCATCATTCTGTCCATCACCTCTCCATCCATCTGTCAGTCTCTCCATCCACCCTCTTTCTATCAGTCCATTATTCAGCCATCCACCCGATATTACTCCATCACTTTATGTGTCCATCATCCTTCCATCCATCTATTATCACTCCACCTGTCAGTCTGTTGATCATCCAACATATATTCATCATCCATCTATCACTGTCTCCATCACTCCGTCCATCATCTAAGACAGAGGACATTGAAGATTTTTAGGAGTTTGTGTTTGTCTTGTCGTCTCTTCAGTGGTATCAGATTTCTTTTTGTTGAAACACGTTCAGCTGACTTTTCATTAACTGACCAATCACAGCCTAGATGGGACGGGACATTTAAAAAGCCACAGCAGACTGATTTTCAGGTGTTAGGGAGGAGAATCGTGTCACCAGATAACAGGTAGCTGATTTGTATGTTCATACAGTTGTATCACAGGATCTACAGGCACAGCACATCATTATTCATAAGGTTTTATGTTTTTTTTGTCTGTCTCTGTCGCTGGAACTGGAGCGAACCCACCTGATTCTCAAACAAAAAGGCTTTTTACAAGATAACCAGGGCGATGTATTTAGTTTTAGTTTAGCATTCAGTTCATTTGAAACAACAAGAAGCAGAATTTTAAATCACTCTACAGGATGTCAAGTCCGACTCATCTGTTTAATATGATCAATAAAATACCTCCTGGTCAAACATCCAGAAAGATAATAACTGAAGCTAATTCTGCTCGTAAAAACTAGACTGATAGACTGAACTAGACGCAGCTGAACCTTTGCCCCGTTTGCACCATGTGGATGTTATAAGGTGGACTACACTGGCTCCAGTCTGGGGGCCACGAGATCCCCCAACCCCCCGTTTCAAGTGGTAATCTGCTGTCATATTACATATGTGTAACCAATGACAAGTCCGTTCAAGCTGTCCCTGTTGGCCTGAGATGATGTGTACAAACTGCCACCACGCTGTTTGTATTTGTGTCACCAGATGGCGCCCAAGCATCGCCTGATAATCATTGACACTGTGAAGAGACTGTAACTGAACCAGAGTCCTCGTTAGCTCCTCTCAGCCTCAGCCTCAGAGTTTAATGACTAAAAAAGAGTTTGAAACCAGCTTCCAAGCTGTGGCTCCTCATCCAAACAAAGATGGTGGAAAGATGCGATCTTTGCTTGTACAGCATCACTTACAGGAGGACATAAAGGATAATAACCAACAATAAAATGAACAAACAGAATAAGAACAAGTCAAATAAAATGTCTTCGACCTCCAGTGGACAAAGCGATTGTGGGAACTTTTGAGGATTTTGAAAACGCCTTCAGAGGAGCGGTGAGACCTTACTAACAGATAATTTAGACGCTAGTACGGCAGCATTCATCAAATACAGTCAGAACTTTGACTAATGAGGCAAAAAGTCATTGCAAACACGCCATCCATCCCTTTTTTTCCTGTCAGCAGTTTGTTCATGTTTAATGTCGACTCATAGTCAGAAACAACAGACTGAAACGTACCACCCACACACTGTAATCCCCTACCAGTCGGTGATGATGTCAGTGAGGGTCAGAGGTCACCTGCTGACTGTGTCTGTTGTGGTTTCAGGCTCTGTCTGCTGGTGATAAGAAGTGTTTCGAGGACATGGCGAAGGCTGACAAAGTGCGGTACAACAGGGAGATGAGCGACTACGTCCCGCCCAAGGGATTTGGAAAGAGGGGCCGCAAGAGGAAAGATCCCAATGCACCCAAGAGACCCCCGTAAGTCAGCAAGACCCCTGACAAAACTGGAACCAGTCTCAGATGTTAAACCTGACTGCAGTGCCATCAGCTGTGACTGATCTCTGCCACCAGAGGGCAGCACAGAGCGCAGGCTGACACTGCTGCTCACCCGATTAAATGGTTTTATTTTTATTTTTTCATTTGCTTTTATTTCCTTAGAATGAGCAAGTCTTCTTCCACAGAGTCCACCATGTTTCTACAGTAGCCCAGCATGGACAAACCAAAGAGTAGACAGAGCCCAGAGTGGACAAACCAAACAGTAGACAGAGCCCAGAGTGGACAAACCAAACAGTAGACAGAGCCCAGAGTGGACAAACCAAACAGTAGACAGAGCCCAGAGTGGACAAACCAAAGACCTGGTGACCATTGTTCCATTGTTTCACTGAATGCTTCTGTTGTTACTGGGATGTTAATGGTAATATTTATGTATTTGTTAAAATGTCACTGAGCCACGCAAACATTAACCTGCCTGTCTGTCTGTCTGTCTGTCTGCCCGCCTGTCTCTCTCTGTCCGTCTGCAGCTCTGCGTTCTTTGTGTTCTGCAGTGAGTACCGTCCCAGTGTGAAGCAGCAGTATCCTGGTCTGTCTATAGGAGACTGTGCCAAGAAACTGGGAGAGATGTGGAGCAAACTGTCCCAGTCTGAGAAACTGCCCTACGAGGAGAAGGCCCAGAAACTACGAGAGAAATACGACCGGGTGAGACACGGGGGGGGGGGGGCCACGGAGGGAGATGGACACAGAGAGAGAGAGACAGCGTTGATGTTAGTTTTCCACTTCAGTCTGTTGTTGAGGTGCTCTCCGAGGTCTTTGTAAACTTAATAGGTGTGTTCACAGATGCAGTACTACATGTACTGATAGTTGTGTTCACAGATGCAGTACTACATGTACTGATCGGTGTATTTACTCAGTGTACAGTCTATGGAGGCAGCAGGAGCTCTACTGAGCATGTGCAGTCTGATATCCAGAACCTGTAATAATTCACCCTTAGTGATAATCAATGTGGAAGATGCCGTTTCCACGGCGACCATACGGACAACCCATCCCGGCGTCATGGAGGAGAAGACCGTTGGCTGTGTGACAAACTGCTTCCTGTCTGTCTCATAGGACATGGTGGCGTACCGCGGCGGCGGCACGTATGCGGCCAGGAACCCCGGCTCTTCAGCTCAGGGAGGAGAGGAAGAGGAAGATGATGAAGGAGAGGATGAAGATGAGGATGACGACGATGACGAGTAGAGAGGAAGAGCTGCAGCTGCATGAGAGAGACTGAGAGTGTGTTAGAGAGAGAGGGAGAGAGAGAGAGACAGGTAGGTGTGTGTGCGTGTGTGTGTGTGTGTGTGTGTGTGTGTGTGTGTTTCAGAGGTCAGACAGTGTTTAACTGAAGGTGAGGGTCTGCGATAGCTGATTGGACAGAGGAGGCAGGAGGCGGAGCAGAAACACAAACTAAATGACAGACCTTTGATGTGACAGCTGAGTGAAAACACATGAGGTCAGGTGTGTCCTCCAGGTGTGTGTCACGCCTGAGGTCAGGTGTGTGTCCTCCAGGTGTGTGTCACACCCGAGGTCAGGTGTGTCCTCCAGGTGTGTGTCACGCCTGAGGTCAGGTGTGTGTCCTCCAGGTGTGTGTCACGCCTGAGGTCAGGTGTGTGTGATACTGTGAGCTTCACTGCCATGATGACAGGTGTCACTTTCTGCTGCAGCTGTTTTTAGGGGGAGAAGAGGCAGACAGGTAAGAGTGAAGGTGAGCTCAGGTGTACAGCAGGGAGTCCAGGTGTTTTCTGTCTGCAGGGTAACAGCTTGTTGAAACCTTCTGCCAGTTTGGGATGAGGAGAAATGATTGGAACTCGTTTGTGTTCATGTTTGAGGTCCTACAGGAAACAGGAAGTTGTCACAGTTTGGCATTTTCATGCTCAGAGATGAGAAGTGAAATACCTGCTGAGCTGTCAGTCAAATGTCCTGTGACGTCTTCGTCCTTGATCAACATCAGCTGGTCAGCTGTTAAAGGTGACCTTTATTTCAGGTGTCCACGTAGCCTCAGTGATATCAGCTGGTTCAGGTCGGAGGTCAGGCCGGATTCACCGCGCCGCGTTCTGGTTGTGACGCCACTCGCATAAATTAAACGAGTCTTTTGACAGAAGCTGAGCGGGTCGAACCGGACAGGAAGTCAGACACAGGAACGGCATAAAGTATCCAGTTACTCTTCAAAATAAAAGACCCTGTGCAGACCCCTGATGGTATAACAGACACTGGAAAAAGCAGCTGTGTGTTGATTCAGGTGTCGTCCACCGTGTGTCCCCAGAACAGCTTTAGTCTACAAGTCTAAAAGTGATTTGGTGGAGGTGGAGAGCACTGTCTAACATGTCGGTCCAAAGTCTCCCACAGGTGTTCAGTTGTGTTGATCATCCTGGAAGAGACACCCCCCCCCCCCCCCCCTCCCCCATCACATGTTTCATCACAGGATGAAGCTGACCACACAGAACCACTCTGTGTTGATCTGTGGTGTCCGTCCCCTCAGGGGTCAGGTGGGCTTCAAGTCAGGCTGTCAAAATCAACCAAAAACAACGCTCCATTACTCCTTCTGAAGAAAGCACATAGGTCCAGACGGTTCGATTATCTGTTTGTGCTTTATGTCCATAAGAGGGCAAAGTACGACGAGAGACGTTCTGCTTGTTCATTACTTCACCATGAACGTGTCTTTTCAAAGTTCTGCACACCTAAACGTTACGAGACCAACAGCTTTAGACGTGTCTCCAGTGTTGCAGCCGGCGGCCATGAAACGGGCTGCAGGGGAACCCCTCCACGCCGTCAGTCCTCTGAACGCGTTTGTTCTCACCACCAACACACTCAGACTGTTGGAGTCAGTGTGTGATAACATGCTGGAGAGGACCTACAGAGCAGACCTTTAGCTGAACAGGTCGATCCTTTCAGTTTAACCACAAACAGCTTGTATCGCTCTCACCAAAGCCACCAGACTCCATTCACAGAATCACTCATTTAACATAAAACACATCATTCAAAGACAAAATAAAAGTCACCAAAACCTTCAGTGTTCATCTTTTCATCGTTCATTGTTGGCCGCTGTAACAACTTGATTTCCTGGCAGGGGATCAATAAAGTTTGATCTTTTCATGTCCCAACAATCATCAGTAACTGGTAGAAATAAACCCTTCATTCATCGAATGAGGAGAGAGGAGGTGAAAGCCGTGCAGAGAAGAATATCTCCACCTCTAACTCTGGAGAGATGTAAGTAGGTGAGACGACAACAGAAACTGGTTTTGTGAGTCCTGGTTCAGGCCTGTAGCGCTCTCCTGGTGTGCGCCACTCGTATGCCGCGCTGTTCACATGTTAGATACCTGCCACAGGGCATGATGGGATGTTACAGCTCAACAAAGGAGGTAATGATGATAAACACAAAGCATTTAACTACGTGGCCTCCACCCAGGGCAGAAACACCAGCCTCAGGGACAAATGACCAAATCAGCAAAATCTGAACAAGTCCCAAAGTCAGGCAGAGGAAAGGCTGCGGTCCAGGGACGCTCTCGATGGGGTTTGAGACACACGGAGGACTGAACAAAACCTCGACCTGACCTGAGGTCACAGAGCAGGTTACTGATGAAGAGCGCACATTTCAGCCTCGTGAACATTTTTCTCTTTTATTCCTGACGTTTGATACCCAAGATGATTAACTGATTAGTAAAAAGGATTTACGTGTGAAGCTGAACAGCTGGCGCCTGTCTGTCGACAGGGTGGTGTTTTCAGCTGAACGTGGAGGCGGCTCACAGTCTGAGGTTTGTTGCTTCATGGAGTGAAACTGCTGTTAGACCTGAACTGAAGAGAGAGGAAGGAGGTCAGTCCGGCTCCTGGCGATGGTTCAGACCCTGTCTGACCACACAAACACCTTCAGTCTGGTCATGTGACCTCCTTAAAGCCAATCTAATGAACGGCTGCAGTCAATTTATTCATTAACCGTCAGGGTCAGGTGACGAATCACGATCGATGTTCGTCTGTGTGCTGAACTTGACAGACAGACAGAGACAGAGAGAGAGAGAGACAGGCAGACAGACAGACGGGCAGAGAGAGAGACAGGCATGTTGCTCTGAAACACACACACAGGACCACAGAGAGTGTGTGTGTGTGTGTGTGTGTGTGTGTGTGTGTGTGTGTGTTGCCTTTCAGTAACCTGTGTGTGTGTGTGTGTGTGTGTGTGTGTGTGTGTGTGTGTGTGTGTGCGTGCGCCTGTGCACGTGTGGCGTGTGCTGGAGGTCGTCAGATGTTGAACTGTCCGACACCAGAGGATAGTGAAGTAACCCCCACCCCACACTGTTACCATGGTTACCCCTGCACCCCCCCATCACTCCTGTGTGTTACCATGGAAACCCGACCCCTCCTCTTGCTCTTCATCATCATGTTGTTTTTTATTTTCTTACTGAAGGTTTATTGCAGTTTGTTCTGTTTCTTGTTCACTGTCAGAGTAGAAACTTCAACTTTTATAATAAAACAACCAGCTGAGGGAAAAACACACACCGTCTGTTTGGTCTTCTTCTCTGTGGACGGCGTCCTCCTTTCTGTCCTCATCCCGTCTTCAAGTCGCTTCCTGTAATATCGGAGTTTTGACTTTCGTCTGCAGACAGAAGGCTTCATCTGCATGCGTCACGGCTGCTGTAACAGTCACGTCCAGCACTTATTAAGCTTTCTATTTATTTTATTTTTCATACTGATGATCATCAGTCCACAGACCCCGGCTGAATTTGTAAGAAGTAGTCCATTCTTCTAAAAAAGCACGAGTCAAAAGACATTTTTTAATGGGACCAAACTATGAGGCATCAGAGTAATCATTAAATAAAAATACTGAGATGGTCCGGCTCAGAGGTCTGCAGACCTTCAGGTCTTCATGCTGAGCGCTGACCCCTTTACCATCAGTGACTCATGAGGCTCTTCATCGTCTCAGGTGGTGAAGCTGCTTCACTCTCCTGGACGAAAAGCGTCCAGCTCCTGTAAGTTCTTTGGTTGTCTTGTGTGAACTGAACGTTTGAGATCTCAAAGTGTCTCAGTGGTCCAGAGGTCAGCAGACTGGTTGTCCCTCTAGAACTTTCCCTTGTGTCCGTTGTGGCCTCTGAAGGGTCCACTTGGTCTTGTATTCTGGATCATTGTCCTGTGTCCTCTGTGCAGTGTCCAGACTGATGAAAACAAACTGTCCCCATCATCTTCCATCAGCTCTGACTGATGTCTCTGCTGCTGTAGCTCCATCAGGGCTCCACCTCCAGGCTTCACCGTAGGGATGGTGGACTTCCATCAGATGCCTCGACTTTGCTCCAGAGGGTTCCAGGCTCATCAGTCAAACAGGTCACAGGTGTGGAAGCTCACCTGCACAGCTGTTTAAAGCTGTGTGCGTTAACTTGTGTGTAATTTATCAGGCCAAACGTTCAAAGGTCTGTAGACTACTGATCAGGACTGTTTGGTTGATTTCAGCTCTGATGATTTAAAAAGGGCACAAACAATTGTGAGGTAATAAATGGCTTCATCTGACCTACTGTCCCTGAAACAAACAAAACGGATTCTGCATCATCACACAGCCGAATGCAAACTTATGGATAGAGTTTCTTCCACAGTACGTTAATGTGGTGTTAATGGTCCTGGTTTCGTACCTGTGGTAAACCACCTCTGGACCTGCAGGGTGTTGGTCTAAACAGTAAACCCACGACAAACAACACAGATCACCATGGCACAGGTAAGTCACACCTGTCTCAGATCAATCAGTAGTTTTTATCCAAAGTTCTTGAGTATGAGTGGATTTTCAGAGTAAATGAACCGCAGTGTTTCCTCTACCGCAGCACAAACATGACCAGAACCAGAGAACTGCTGCACAGACGAGGTATGATCATATCAGACAGGATCTATGGGAGAAAGACAAACCAGTTCAGTGCAACCTCCAGTTATCAACAGGTCATATCTTTAAACTGTACCATGATTATGAACAGGAAGTGATGTCACTAACCTGACCTCTGACCCTCAGCCAGCTTTCTGGAGACCAAATTCTAAATTGTACGATTGGGTAGCATATGGGTAAAATTATCAGCTACTCCTGGACCAGTCAGCCTAACATGTTCTGAACATATCAGCCCTCTTGACCAGTCGCACTGCTAAAAAAAACTGCAGATGTCACATGTCCTGCATGGTGTCCTACATACTCCAAAGGACCTCCGTCTTCTTAGCAGATGGAGACTTTGGTCCCTCCTGTACAGGACATCTGTGTTGTTTGTCCAGTCCAGCTTGTGGTTGAGGTGAACGCTAGGATGAAGCAGTTTTGACGAGTACGAGCATGATATGAGTAAAACTCGTGCTGAAGGAGAATCCTCATTGGGTAACTGACTGTCTTCACGCTCTGTGATTGGCCGGTGGCACACAGCGCCCACCCCTCCTGCACAGACACGTCTGTAGCTCATGTTGCTCTCTTCAGTGCTCCTTAGGTTTTCTTCAGTTTGTGTGATATTTAAAGTTACGTGGTGAACTTGTTTCGTACCGTACGCGGTGAATTTGACAAACAGCTGAAGACGGCTCGTGTCGCGTCGGTCACTGCCTCCACTCCAGTCGTTTTTTTTTTTTTTTTTTACCGTCTGCTTGCTCTTAGTTTGGCTGCTGATATAAAGTTGGAAAACTTTGCTCGTACTGAACGCGGTGCTTTTGAGAAGAACACAGTGAACAAGGCTGACGTATTATTTCCCTGTTTGCATCACTGATGTTTGCATGAATCACCAAGTTCACACAGATCATTAAAAAATAAACAGACCACTGACACACTTCCACACATATAACTGAACACACACGGTAGCCTATATTAATATTTTTACTGGATATCAATTTCAGACTTAAAATAATGTACTGATTTAAGCCCCACCCATTCCCGACTTCTGACGTACTGTCACGCCCACTTCCGGTTGATGCCCCGCCCACTCCGAGTACAGATACAGATACAGATCATTTAGATGGTTGAACAGATACAGATGCAGATAGTGGTGTACTCGCTCATCCCTAGTGAACACCCAAATATTTGCAATCCCCAACAATCTCACTGATCTTTGCTGAAATTACTGACAATAACCACAAAGGCTTGCAGATGATAGACGACAGTTCAGCAAAGTCATCAATAGTTTGTATTGACACGAGGAGATCAGCTGAAGAGCAACAAATTCAAAGGAAAACCATTTGGAAAAACTAAAATAAAATCAAATCATAAAACTAAGGCTGGTGGGTTTGACTCAGAAAGACCTTTAGAACAGGATGGAGGTTCAGGGTAAAACCCCCTCAGACTACCTGAGCTGAGAGTCCTGCATACCTTCAGGTAAACGTGACATGTTTGGTTATTGTTGTTTTTGTCTGACAGTTGTCACAGAAACAAAAAGAACTTCTGGAAGGATCATAAGTGAAACTGCTGTTACTCCATCTCAGCCTTCTGTTCGGTGGAGCTGGAGTTTTATTTAGTGAGCACACCTTCACAGTGTTGTCAGTCATTGTAATACATCACTGTGACCACTGGGGGGCCTCACTGCTGCTGTCTGGCTCTGGTACTCATGTTGTTATATAACTGGCTGCCTGCTGCTGTCACTGGACTTATGTAACACACATGCAAATGTCCTTTTCAGCATCTCTGTGCTTTTCAGGCATTAGGACCCAGGAGAGTCCGGCAGTTTGGTATTTTCCTGACCTTGAACTTCTCTTTGCCCGTCCATGTGAGATGTGGGTTAGGGTTAGAGGACGAACGGGGGACAGCTGTTGTGGAACTTGGTTTCAGAAGAGCTGAGACCAGACAAAGTTGGCCTGAAGTGTGGCAACTAATCAGCGGTTACTATGGCAACTGACCAGTAGTGGCGGCCGCTGCCACAAATCATGGATTTGGTATCTGACTGGCATTGAGTCACAAACAGGGTCAGCTGCCATAACAGCTCGCCAGCAATCGAGGCAGCTGCCCAGAACTGGCAGACACCACAACATTTGTCTGGCATGTGCCACAAATAGTGCCACGTGCCACAGAAGCTGCCCGTTTTCATAGTGTCTCACCAGGAGACACAGCAAATACTGTGGCATGCTGGTACCACAAGTGGCATCTGCCACACTAGTATTACAGTTTATAGTTTTTAAACGTGGAAGTATGCAGTTTGTAGTCTTTGAAGATGAAGTACTGCAGTTTATATCATGTTCCTTCTCAATGAACCACACAGATGGGTTGTATTCGTAGTTTTAATAACTTTTTTCTTTATTTCGTAAATGTCTGTTAAACACAAGGACATTTTCAGTCGGGAGAGATAAACCAATCACAAACAAGTATCATATGACATCATACGGCAGGACCATCTGATTGGCTGGTCCCTCTTTAAAGGAGGACGACTGGCGGAGAGCAGAACAGGTGGGGAGGTGCGTTTCCATGTGGCACAATAGTGTGATGATTGACAGGTGAGGACGTTAAGTGTGTCACAGGACATGGTTATCAGGGTAACGGTTGTCATGCTCAGATGTGATGACGATAAACAAAAACAAACACGTAAACAAATCAACAGTTAACAAAAAATGACTAACTCGTTAACTAAGCCATTAACTAAATTCACTAAGCCTTTATGTTCTTCATCAATTATTTATCTAATCAACGAACGAGCCAACAAAAACAAAAACATGAAAGATATGCCATCAAACACCAATACTGTTGCCATGATTGCTAATGCTAGCATCTGATTGGTTGTGGATTTCACTGCTTCCACAGCAACAAACAAGGAGACAGAGGGTTAACATGGCCAGTGAGACAAACCAGTCCCTGAACTGGTTTCTGACCTGATGTCTCAACTGATTGTGGTTTTCCAACTGGAATATGACCTGGTTTGGGTTTAGATACTGAAACTGCTTCCTGGCCTGATTCTAATCTGGATTGTGATGTGGTTGATCAAGTGTTAACTGGTTCCTGTTCTGGTTTCTGAGCTGGTTACCGATATGAACGAAAGCTTCAGAACAGCTAGTGGACCTTGTGGTGAGTCCGTCTTTGTTCACTGGTTTCTGTTCTGATTCTTCGTCGTGTTTCTGGCCTGTTCGTGATCTGATTTTGGAAAGTTTTTTGAATTTGTTTTCGGTCTGGTGAAGTCTAGAGTTTCTGAGCTATTATTGAACTGTTTTGGTTTTCTGTTGCAGTGTGAGATCCAGTTCCTGAACTGGTTTGTGGCATTTCTGTCACTGGTCGTCTTTCACAGCTGATCTGGGTAAAAACTGTTTTCTGTACTGGCTTCTGTTGTAATTTAGATTCTGAACTGACTTTTTGAACAGCCAATCAGAGACTATTTTACCTGAAGTTACATCTACAGAAACCAATCAGAAGTTCGCCTGACTGTAATCTAAACTCTGTTGAGTTTGATCTGCAGTGATACTAACATTGTAAAACAACAAGTTACCATAAATTGCACTAATAAATAAATAACTAAGTAATAAATAAATAAATAAATAAATACAATAGAATAAGAAACCATTGATCAATTAACACATCAGCTCTGTGATCAATAATTTGGTCTTTGTTTCATGCAGATTGATATGATGATGATGATGATGATGATGATGATCATCAGGTAAAGGTAAAGGTAAAGATCCTCCTGTTGTCTGTCTTTCTTCAGTCCATCCTCAATGGCAGTGACATCAGAGCGTGTGTGCATGCTGATTGGTCGGTTTCAGGGTTGGTGTGTTCAGGTTAAAGCTGCACAGCGGCTGTTGTTCAGAGGATCATATCAGAGAACATACAAAACAAAATACGCATTGACACGAGTACTGGGGACTACGAGACTGTAACTAAAGGTGACATATACTTAAAATACTTCAGACGGTCAGCGAATGCATCATGAAGCTGGAGTGGAATTATTGTACGTAAATGCGGAAACATAACTGATGTGCTGGAATGGGGAGATGGTGTGGATGAGGACAGACTCAGTACGTTCATTAAAACATTTGGATTAGTGCAGCTTTAACCTGTGTGCGAATGTGTGTCAATGTGTGTGTTTGCAGGTGTGTCTATTTGTCTTCGATTCGTAGTTTGAAGGAAACCCGTCCGGCAAACTTGTCTCTCTCGCTGCCGGTGGCGAGAGTGTTGGAGTTGATTTTACACTCGACGTTGATGTCTGTGTTCAGAGAGGCGTTCAGGAACTTGACAGCCACCAGCGGCTGAGTGTAGTTCACCTGAGACATGAAACACATCAGACAGTGAACAGCATGACTTCACTGAAGAAATACCCAGAGGATGAGACGAGGATGTCTCACGAGCATCATATGGAAGTACTATCATGTATCCACCACCATGGATCTACTGGATTGACTGGATCCCCTGGCAGAATTAAAGATAATAATTAACTTTCTTTGTAGAGCACCTTTCATACAAGAAAGGCAGCTTTACAGCAAACGTGAAGACTCTCAGTGGTCCAGGTCCTGGTTGTCCAATGAGGGTCAAATCCTGGGCAGCTGGACTTGTAGAAACGTACAAATCTGTCTGCTCTCATCGAAGAGGCTTCTTCAGTTCTAATTGACTAGGGGGGAGTCCAAAGGACAAGGACGACAAGGGAGTTAGCAATGTAGCTTAGTCCTAGTCCATTCAGGGCTTTGCATACGAGGAGGACGACCTTAAAACCAGTGCTGAATGTTTCTTGAAGTCAGTGCAGAACAGCTAAAACTGGACTCATGTGGTCTCTGCTCTTGGCTCTGGTTCATAGTCGAGCTGCTGAGTTTTGAATGAACTGAAATCTCTCAGTGTTTTTTTTTTTTTTCTGGAGGTCAGTAAATCGAGCGTTACAGTCATCGAATAAAGGCCAAGCCAGTTTTTCAGTGTCTGTTTGGTTTAGAAATGGTCGTTCTTCAGCTGTTTCTGGAGTGAAAATGAAGTTTTGGTCACCTTGTTGATGTGAGACTTGAAGCTCAGATCTGAATCTAGAAGAACACCAAGACTGAAAGCTCAGATTTAATCCAGAGAGTTCATCTCACAGCTTGTCAAACAGCATTTCTGTCTTTGTTTCAAGCAGACTAGAAGGATTTCAGTTTGTCTCATTGAACTTGAAGAGATTGTTGCTCATCCATTGATTTATTGATTAACAGACGGTCAGTGATGGAGTCTGTAGTTGCAGTATCATTGATGTTCATAGATGTTCAGTTGTATGTCATCTGCATAGAAACATACATTGTGCTCTGTAATATTCTAGAGTTCCCAGAATTCTCTGAAATAATGTGGACACTCAAATCTTGTAATTGGATTTATGAATCTTTTAATATATCTGCACATATCTGCTGATTTCTGACAAATCCAGAATGATTGACTAACTTGGGTCCACGAATCTACTGAAGGATCTACAAACTGTCAGTAAGAGACTGAAACATCTGTTAACACAAATCGACTGACAGATTTATTAGATCTACTAACACAGATGTGATAAGTACACTAACATAGATCAACACCCACGGATCTCTTGAATCTATTAACATGGCTCTACTATACTGAATCACCAGTGGTCCTTCAGGTGTGGGTGGACTGCTGAGTCCTGACCTGAGCTGTTGGCTTCTGACTCAGAGTGCTCCTGGGCTTGAAGTACATGGAGATGTGGTCTTTCTTAAAAATCCTCCTGAGTTTTTCAGACACTTTCAGTAACACCCATCAACATCATGGCTCACGTGACCCTAACGACTCACTTGATGACCGAGTGGGTCAACGATCCTTCAGGAGGATCAACGCCTTGGACTCCACCAGTCAGTTAGAGCTGAATAAACCTCTTGGATGGGAGTCAAAGCGTCTTGGAGAACCTCAAGCAAGTCCAGTTGCCTTTGGAAGCACTTAGAAGTCTGCCAACATGTTAATTTAATCTCAATGAAGAGCGCCACCTGGAGGCTTACTGCTGCACCGACCGTGTTGTTATATTCAGTGTTACCTGAGCTTTCTTGCCGTAGTACGGGTAGTACATGAGGTTGAAGGTTCCATTAGGAGGAAAATAGGCCAGAGGTCCGATCTTATCACTGTCCTCCCTCTGCACACACACACACACACACACACACACACGCACACACACACACACACACTGATCAGTACTTCAGGTCAGTCATCAATAACCTGTAGTGATAACTTTAAATGTAGTCTCGACCCACCCACCCTCTCATTGACCTTCTGACCCCTTCCCTCCTGTCACCCCTCTCACTGACCCCCTGCAGACCTCTACCATCTTTTCATTTTCCAGGTACTTGTAAGGTCTATGATTGGCTCAGGTGACACCACCCAGAGACCGACCCCCCAAACCGAGTCTCCTCCCCCATGGCCTCCAGTATATCCTCACCAGACCGGCCCAAATGGACCCCCATGTACATCCCCCTCCTCACGTCCATTGGCCCGTCATCAATATCTTACTCTAGTTCGTTTCATTAAGCTTTAAGATCTGATCCTCGTTAGTGACGGAATTTTGGCAGAACAGAAGAGACAGTCAGAAGAACATCTCGAGATTCTGCTCATGTTCTACTTCTAACTCTACTGCGTTTCTCTACTGCACTTTACTGTGTTTTTCTACTGCACTCTACTGCGTTTCTCTACTGCACTCTACTGCGTTTCTCTACTGCGTTTCTCTACTGTGTTTCTCTACTGCGTTTCATTACTGACCTACTGTCTATTGACTCATCTGCAGATGATCACTATGATTATTGGGCCATAGACGTCATGGGGACATTAAAGGTTCTACGTTCTATGATCCTCCTCTACTGTTCTTACCCACTGATCCTTCTCCACTTTGTACCTCTGAAGATGGAGGAATGAAGAGATTGAGACAGACAGATAGGCGTACACACAAGCAGCTGTGCAGACAGACGGTCAGTCAGATAGACAGGTGTACAGACAGTCGTCAGACAGACAGTCAGACAGATAGACAGGTGTACAGACAGGCATATAGACAGACAGACAGTTAGTCAGACAGACAGGTTCACAGACAGTCGTCATATAGACAGACAGACAATTAGTCAGATAGACAGGTTCACAGACAGTCGTCATATAGACAGACAGACAGTTAGTCAGATAGACAGGTGTACAGACAGGCATATAGACAGACAGACAGTCGTCATATAGACAGACAGACAGTCAGACAGATAGATGCAGACCTTTGCTCCACAGGTGACATATGGAGACTGACCGTCCTTCCCTGGCAACATACCAATCACCTGGAGAGACAGACAGGTAGACAGACAGACAGGTAGACAGTGAACAGTCAGCTCAGGTGAGGAGTGCACTTTGTGGAGGATTCAGTGAATATTGCAGACCGATCATACAATAATACGGTGGTTCAACCAAACCTCAGTCACAAAAGCCATATTTTAACAGAGCATGTCTCCCATAAGCCCCATCAGACTGGATGTTTGTCTGCAGTAGAGATGATGTTAACAGTTGCTCTGGTCAGTGGTTTCAACCTGTCTGTGGGCCATTCCTCTCCTCAGTAATGACTACAGTCACAATAAGCACCTGTCTGTCTGTGAACTGGCTGCTAAATCCCCTCCTTGTATTTTACAGTGGATCTAATCTGACAGATGCTAACACGCTAACATCAGGACACGTATAGACCAGCACACTAAGAGAGTGCAGGAACTTCATCTGTGTGCAGCCTGCAGGTTTAAACCTGTACTGTAGTCTGTGACCCTGCATCAGGGTCGGAGGTCAACGTACCCGGTTCAGTTTGATGAGGATGCAGGGCTGACCCCTGCTGTAACCATAGAAACGATCTGACATCCCAGAGCAGTCCTCCAACATCGTCCGATTGAACTGACAGGAACGCTTGGGATTGTTTCTGACCTGCAGAGAGACAGACAGGGACAGAGAGGTCGAGAGTGAGACAGGTAGAGACACAGACAGATACAGAATGAGACAGGTGGAGAGACAGACGGGCAGGTTTACCTCTCCACTGTCCTCTTGAATGAAGTATTGATCTGGAGGGCAGTTGTCATTGGTCTGAACCTGATAGCTGTCGTTGTACGCTGCAGACAGAGACACAGGTGGGGAGTCAGACATAAAACATGGCTGGTTTTCATCAGGACATTCAAAACATCAATCTATTACATCATATAAATACTCTAATTACATAACGAGCATCTTACGAGACAGGAAGGTGTTGAGGTTGTGGATGAAGCCGTCCCAGCTCTCAGTGTTTGAGACAGAGAAACTGATCTCCAGCTGATTCCCCTTCGGACGAATCATCATCCCTGAAACAGACAGAGAACTGCTCGTTAACCAATGACAGCCTCAGCCTCGTTAACCAACCAATCATCATCCCTGAGACATAAAGACAACTGCTCGCTAACCAATCACACTCTAAAGTTTGTTATAAACAACCAATCATCATCAGGGTGTGTTAGGAGCATGTTGGGTGGAGTCAGGGTGTGTTAGGAGCATGCTGGGTGGAGTCAGGGTGTGTTGGTTGTATGTTGGATAGAGTCAGGGTGTGTTGGTTGTATGTTGGGTGGAGTCAGGGTGTGTTGGTTGTATGCTGGGTGGAGTCAGGGTGTGTTGGTTGCATGTTGGATAGAGTCAGGGTGTGTTGGTTGTATGCTGGGTGGAGTCAGGGTGTGTTGGTTGTATGCTGGGTGGAGTCAGGGTGTGTTGGTTGTATGTTAGGTGGAGTCAGGGTGTGTTGGTTGTATGTTGGGTGGAGTCAGGATGTGTTGGTTGTATGCTGGGTGGAGTCAGGGTGTGTTGGTTGGATGCTGGGTGGAGTCAGGGTGTGTTAGTTGTATGCTGGGTGGAGTCAGGGTGTGTTGGTTGTATGCTGGGTGGAGTCAGGGTGTGTTGGTTGTATGTTAGGTGGAGTCAGGGTGTGTTGGTTGTATGTTGGGTGGAGTCAGGATGTGTTGGTTGTATGCTGGGTGGAGTCAGGGTGTGTTGGTTGGATGCTGGGTGGAGTCAGGGTGTGTTAGTTGTATATTAAGTACGTTTGGTGGAGCTGGCGTGTTTCTGGTGTGCGTTTGTTTTTGTTACCTGGAGTGGCCAGGCGGTCCTGCCAGGTGGGTTTGTAGTCGTCGAGCGTCAGCAGCATGATGTACATGGTGAGAACAAACATGCCGGCCAGGCACAGGTAGAAGACCAGGTAGAAGAGCAGGATCAGACCTGGCGGGGGAGGCGGGGGGAGAGCGGGACTTATTGTCATGTACAGTAACGTCCATCACATCCTGTCCTCCCCCACTCGTCCCCTCTCTCCTCTACATGTCATCTCTATAATCCTCTTTTGTTTAGCCCCGCCCCTGCTGATGACCTAGATTCAGAGTGAATGGGGGAGGGTGGGGGAGGGGGGCGGGGGGGGGGGGGGGAATTGGGGGAGGTGTAAACTCAGTGTGCATCAGCTCTCTGTCTGTCTCATCATCTGATTGGTAATTTCTAATTTACATTAACAGCAGTCAGTTTAAACTCATCAGTTTTACAAATTCTATATCATTTTTTACCCGGCAACAGAGAATCCTCCGTTCTGATTGGCTATCGCCTGTTCCACTTTAACCTCTGTTCTAAATATTGAACAATGGGTAACCATAGCAACATCACGAATGCTTCATGCTTTGTTAACTCACTGAAGGACCCCTGGAACTTCTTCAAGGATCCTGGGCCCCTCAAAGACCCCTGGAACCTCCTGAAGGACTGTTTGACTTGACTTAACTGACAGTCCATCAGTGTCCTCTGTAACACCCTGAAGGACTTTGAGAGCTTCTGGACCTGCAGAACCACTGTCACCTCTTTGAGGTCCACGTGAACTACCTCAAAGACTGCTTGTTCCTCATCAAGGAGCCCCTGAAACGTCTGGGACCACTGGGACCTCCTCAGGGGAGGATGGTCAGGTTTCCAACATGTCTGCAGTGTCTTTAAATCTGACCTGGAGTCTGTTCGTGAGCTGAACCTGTTAAAAGCTTCCTCCTGCAGATTTAATGTCGTCAAACGTGTCCTCTGCTGCAGATTAGCCGGTTCGTCTAACAGGATCACATCCGAGCTGAGGGCCAGTTTGTGATCCTCGTCCTGTCCTGGCTCTGAACACTGAGCCGTCAGCTGGGGGGACGTCTGCAGCTGGTCCAGACTGCTGCCCCCCACCTGCTGTTGTCCAGCTGGTTGCCACTGTCAGTCTCAGTGATGCAAACTGGACATATTCTGACTGAATAAGTGTGATTTCCAAACATTCACCATAGAATGAAACCAGGTGTGTTAGCGTCTTCAGACCTTTTGTGTCTTCGAGCATCAGTTTGTAAAAGTTAGCACATGTTCTGAATGTTGGTGTCTGGCCTGAGTGCTCCGTCGCCTTTCATCACACCTGCTCTGGAGTACAGCTGGGAATATTAGGGTTTGGGCATAATATTTTTCATTTGAATCGGGTCTGGGTCGGGCTCTGGCTTTACGTTACTTGTGCGGTAAATTCGCGATCACGTGAGGCATTTCGATCTGCGTGATAGATGCAAAATGGATGTTGCAGAGGTGAAAAGGAGATTAGCCAGTGGTGATTTTGTGTTGGTCCAGCAAACAAATGCAAGGTCAGAGGTCTGGAAAAACTTTGAACATGTACATAATGAAAATAATGAGGCAGTGGGCTATGTTAAATGCAAGAAATGCAACGTGTTGTTGAAGTATGACAGCAAAACAACGGGGAATTCGTCGCTGACCCGGCATGTTGATTGGAGCTGTAAACGTGCCCATGATCAAACTCAAACGTCAATATCTTCGTTTGTTACGGCACCAAAGCCCATGCCTGCAAAGGTGAAACAAACAGTGACCGAGAAGTGTGTCGGCTTCTGCTGTAAAGATATTAGACCTTCTGAAAATGTACAGCACAAATGATTCATTCTTGATTGGTAGCCCATATGCGCGCATCTGAAAATGTCGGGCTGCAAACGGGTGCGGGCTCTACAAAGCTGTCAATCAAAACGGGCCGGGCCGGGCTCGGGGCAAGTTCTATTGGGCCCGGGCTGGTTCGGGTCTGACTTTTCAGGCCCGTTTCATGCTCTACTCTGGAGGACAAGATGCTCTTCAACCGCACTTATTCCTCCAGGCATCCCCTCAGAAGGCTCACTTCTGATTGGCTTCTGCGCACTCTGGACATCTTCATGATGTCAGTGTTGAAGCATGAGAGGGTCGCTTACCAGGCCGCCATGACACAATGTGATGTGTTGTGTTGTGTTGTGTTGTGTTGTGTTGTGTTGTGTTGTGTTGTGTTGTGTTGTGTTGTGTTGTGTTGTGATGTGATGTGATGTGCATTGTGAATGTTACTGTGTGATTTCTCTGTGTGCACATTTTCCTGAGTGTTTTTTTATGCAGTGAAAACAGATTCCACCGACTCGTCATGTGACCTTCAAAGCGCCGCACACACACACATCAAAGTGAAATCCATGTGATTTGTTAAAAGTTTGTACTGTCCCTTTAAGATGACATCAGTGAGGGTCCTCACAAGTATATTAATACCAACATGTGTGTGTTTGTGGGTGGATAGATTACAGTCCAATCAACCTCGTCTGTCTGCTTAATCCAGATTAACACACACTGTTACACACACACACACACACACACGGTAACACTTCCCTCTGATGTCTTTGCTTCAGTTTATTGTGTGTGCATGTCAATGTGTAAGAGTGTGCCTGTGTGTGTCTGTCTGTCTGTCTGTCTGTCTGTGTGTGTGTGTGTGTGTGTGTGTGTGTGTGTGTGTGTGTGTGTCTGTGTCTGTGTCTGTGTGTCTGTGTGTGCGCGTCCTTCATCGACTGTCCTGGTGCATGATGGGACATGTGACATCATCATGGTGTAGTTATGTAAAACCTGAGCAGACTTGACTTTTTATCACTGTGTTATAATAAACTGGTTGTACAGGTGTGTGTCAGGTGTGATCAGGAGGAAGATGGACAGTCTGGTGAAACTCCAGTCTGTCCATCTCAGGATCAGAACACCACAACCATTACACACCAGGACCAAACTAAACCAGGAACAAACTAAACCAGTCCCAAACTAAACCAGGATCAAACTAAACCAGTACCAAACTAAACCAGTACCAAACTAAAACCAGGAACAAACTAAACCAGGATCAAACTAAACCAGGACCAAACTAAAACCAGGAACAAACTAAACCAGGATCAAACTAAACCAGGATCAAACTAAACCAGGAACAAACTAAACTAGGACCAAACTAAACCAGGACCAAACTAAAACCAGTCCCAAACTAAACCAGTCCCAAACTAAACCAGGATCAAACTAAACCAGGAACAAACTAAACCAGGACCAAACTAAAACCAGTACCAAACTAAAATCAGGAACAAACTAAAACCAGGACCAAACTAAACCAGGATCAAACTAAACCAGGAACAAACTAAACCAGGACCAAACTAAAACCAGTACCAAACTAAAATCAGGAACAAACTAAAACCAGGACCAAACTAAACTAGGATCAAACTAAACCAGGAACAAACTAAACCAGGATCAAACTAAACCAGTACCAAACTAAACCAGCACAAAACTAAACCAGTACCAAACTAAAACCAGGAACAAACTAAACCAGGACCAAACTAAAATCAGGACCAAACTAAAACCAGTACCAAACTAAACCAGTCCCAAACTAAACCAGTCCCAAACTAAACCAGGATCAAACTAAACCAGGAACAAACTAAACCAGGAACAAACTAAACCAGCACAAAACTAAACCAGTCCCAAACTAAACCAGTCCCAAACTAAACCAGGATCAAACTAAACCAGGAACAAACTAAACCAGGACCAAACTAAAACCAGTACCAAACTAAAATCAGGAACAAACTAAAACCAGGACCAAACTAAACCAGGATCAAACTAAACCAGGAACAAACTAAACCAGGACCAAACTAAAACCAGTACCAAACTAAAATCAGGAACAAACTAAAACCAGGACCAAACTAAACTAGGATCAAACTAAACCAGGAACAAACTAAACCAGGATCAAACTAAACCAGTACCAAACTAAACCAGCACAAAACTAAACCAGTACCAAACTAAAACCAGGAACAAACTAAACCAGGACCAAACTAAAATCAGGACCAAACTAAAACCAGTACCAAACTAAACCAGTACCAAACTAAACCAGGACCAAACTAAAACCAGCATCAGGTCAAGTCAGACTGAACAGAATCAGAAGTAGTCCACTGAACAGAACAGGACTATGTCCTCATAGCTGGATCTGTGTCCAGATCCCCCACAAACCCCTGCAGCCACACGTGGACCCGAGGTGGACCTCATCTGGTCGTCTGGTGTCAGAACAGAAAGTGTTCTGACAGAATCAGCTGGAAAGTTGCTGCGGTCTGTCTGAGGAACTCCAGCCTCGTGTAAAGAACCAGAGCAGCAGCTGCGACGTGGAAACTGTTTCTTCTCGTAGCCTTTTGCGTCGTCTCTCGTAGCCTGAGCTAACGTTAGCTCCACGCTTCACTGCAGCTCGAGCTCGGCTGGTCTGCGGTCACAGGAAGGCCTCTGCTGCGTCTGTGTGTGTCTGTCGATGCTGAATGGAAACGTGTTGACGGACGTGTCCTGTGGGACATGGACTGTTGGACTTACAGAATATACTTTGAGTTTTCTGCTTAATAAATGCTGCTGAGACATCCAATCACCCCTTATCTAACTCTGAGAACCAGTCACATCACACTGAATAATTCACCTTCATCCTGAAGCCTGAACCTCATTTCAGTTCCTGTTTGGAGCCAATAAACACGTTTTTATTTCTTTATTTCTTCAGATGAGAAGAGCTAATCACGTTCAGAGTGTCCCTTTCATTTTCTGATATCAAGATGTAATACTGCCACTGCTAAAAACACAAAAATCTACTGATATAAATGTTCGTCATGTCATCTGTCACTGCTTCTAACTGGTTCCTGCCACTCTGCCTTTTTCACTGTATTTGACTCATTTGTCTTTAAATCTATTTCTGTTTATTTTTCTGTGTAAATGTAGAGAGAGATTCAGATCCTGAAGATTGAGATCACTCAGATTATACAGACTGTTTTCTGTCTGTAGATCCTCTCTCTCTCTCTCTCTCTCTCTCTCTCTCTCTCTCTCTCTCAGTGTCAGTGATGCTCGCTCATCCTCTGTCAGCCATGTCCTCT